>NC_080672.1:223450688-223523188 GCF_030247195.1 Topomyia yanbarensis
TGTCAATCACCCCGCGAGAGATTCTTATTCATGAACCAAACACCCTGTATATATATATATATATATATATATATATATATATATATATATATATATATATATATATATATATATATATATATATATATATATATATATATATATATATATATATATATATATATATATATATATATATATATATATATATGTATATATATATATATATATATATATATATATATATATATATATATATATATATATATATATATATATATATATATATATATATATATATATATATATATATATATATATATATATATATATATATATATATATATATATATATATATATATATATATATATATATATATATATATATATATATATATATATATATATATATATATATATATATATATATATCAAATAGAGTTTACAATATTAAATGCTCAGACATCTCTGAGGATAATTTGGGAACAACACAAAATTTGCCAATTGCTCAGGCATTTGTGGGGTTAATTAGGGTATGCAATATTGAATGCTCAGACATCTCTGAGATTAATTCGGGATGCACAGCTAAACAAAAAAATGCTCAGATATTTCTGCGGCAAACTTGGTATTATGGAATTTCGGATAACGTATAAGAAAATACTTGTTCAGATATTTCTGAGGAAAATTAGGTGGTAGGAAGCTGAGAATTAAACATTTGCTCATACATTTCTGAGGTAAGCTAGGAACTAAAGAATACATAGTATTCCCACGTATAACTTTGCACAATAACTTTGGAGAGTATGTGTAAAATAACCCAGAAGAAGTGGAAAAAAACCCTTTTAATTACTGTCGTGCCCCTTTTCAGGAACTAGTTTATATAAAAAAATTGAAATTTCTTTTTAAGTTAAAAGAAAATTTCAAAATTTTGTGTTAGCATGGGCGATAATGTAACCCAGTCTATGTATGCCTACCATACCATACAAGAATGACTCGTATGACCGAGGTGTGGTAGCGCACAAGTATGGCCGCTCTCGCCATCTGTTGGTCGAAAGTTGCGGTGCCGATAGCGCGTGGATAAACTTATCTCTTGGCACCACTCAAATTTGTTCATCTGATCAACTCGAACGAAATGAGTGATTTGAAAAAAACCAACCTTTTGCCTGGATTGTTTTCCCCAACAATCGGTAATTTGTAAAGGCTATTTTGCCTGCGATTTGAAAGGAAATTCTTTGTCCCATCTCATTGCACAAGAGCAGCGGTCAGTAAAGCGGGTCTGAGATTACCCATACCGCACGCGTAGCCTCACTTTAGTGGAGATTGTTAGCTAGTTCACACCGATATACCAAGTGATAGCCACGAAGACTGAATCTTTGAACAGTTTTAGCAGTATAAGGTGAGCAAGCTAAACTACTTTCAAAGCTTGAGTTTTAAAATTGTACTGTTATTTATAGATAATTATTAACGACAGAAGCATTATTAAAAAAACGGCGAGAGTTAGTCATACAAAATTCGGTAAGCCACATACCACATTGAACGTTAGGTGAGACCATACTAATTTCCCCGTTGAATAGGTAAACCCCATCAACGTGGGGTGTTTGCGTAGGCTGGAAAAGTGCATGAACCTGCTGTCACCCGGCGTGCTAGCGTCGCGGGCGCAACCCGAATCTCGATATTGTTGGCGCAAGGAGAACCACGTGCGAGAAGCAACGTTAAACCCGCTTCTCTAACTGCTCGAATTCGTCTGAACATAACCCGAGCTGCTTGAGAACGCCTGCTGGTCCCGCTAAACCACCGGCTGCGTGATCTCCACATTCAAGCCGTGCTCCGACCGTTGCACGTGGTCAACAATCGAATCGGGCCGAAAGTCCTCACAACGTAAAGTTCACCACTTGCTTCACCGTACCTACTGTGACCGCCGATATACACCGCCTACATCGAGATCGTGAAGGATCGCCGTTGGAGATTGTGGCAAGTACTGTACCAAGAAAAAAAGAAGACCATAGTGTTACGCTAGGTGAAAACCATGTACTCAGGCTTAGGCTAGGTTGCATACCTACAGGTAGAATATAGAAGAGCTCTTAACGGTTAACTAAATATACCTTCTTCGCTAAAGTGATCGATTCAAATATTAGCTGTAAATTTCGATGATTTGCTAGAGGCCCAAGAATTATCTTTCGAATCGGTGTCCATAAGTTGGTCGTTCGGATTGGTCCAATGTTCCCGAGTGTTAGAGCCACTTTTCAACTCGCCCTTTGACGGAGTCTTATAGCCGGACTCAATCTGCGTCGGCAGCCTCCTTTTGATCAAGGAGTGGCGCAGAAGCTGCTGTACGTTGTGTGCACGCACGAACGTTACATTATGATGGATTTTATCTCATCATAGTTTGTTTCAATAATATCGTCTAGAGACAATACTTGATTTGAAACGTTTTCATATTTTTGTAAGACTTCGGTTTCAATAGGACTCACATGATGATTAAAATTATGGACGCTTTCAAACTGCTGAGCAAGTTTTTGAGCTTTTTCTTCGTTTGTAAGAAGTATGTGGTCACCTTCCTTCAAAGCTGGAATTGGTTTCTGAGGTTTCTTAAGAACCTTAGAAAGTTTCCAGAAAGGTTTAGAATTTGGCTTGATTTGTTCAACCTCTTTCGCGAAATTTTCATTTCTTAAGAGTGTGAATCTATGCTTAATTTCTTTTTGTAGATCCTGATAGATACATTTCATAGCAGGATCACGAGAACGTTGATATTGACGTCTTCGAACATTCTTCAAGCGAATCAGAAGTTGAAGATCGTCGTCAATAATAGGAGTATTAATTTTTTTCTGTGTTGTTGGCAGGGATGGGAATTATCATTCATTCGCATGATTCTTGGCGAATCCGCTCATTGCTTTGACAGCAGCCAGTCGTTCATTCACGATCCGACTTAAACTCTCCAAAAGAACACAACTGAACGTAGGTAGAAATGAACTTCCGAAGATGTGAGCCAAGTAAAAGAATGACACGTACTATGTTGAATGAAGAAGATCGTGTTCTTCATTCGCGGATTGAATCGGAAGATTGTACTGTAAACATTCACAAGTGAATCAACTTTTAGTTCACAAATGAATGTGACATTGTATTCTCTGGTTGGGTTAGGTCAACTTTATAGTGCAAATGTACACTATAAACAATGTTGAGAAGTAGATTGCACTACAATCCACTTGAAATTGATATTGTGATATGCACGGAATCGTTTTAAGTTTTTTCTCCACCAGCACATTGCAAACTACTTATTCAACAATAAGAGATCACCAAGCGAAAATTTCATAGGTCTATAAACAAGAACGACAAGTTTTTTTTATTAGAACGATCCGGTGAATGTTTTGAAATGAATCTTTGTGAATGAAAGAATGCATTCATTTGCGATCCTTTCTGCTTTCATTCAAAACACTACGTATGCGATGAAGAATGTATCATAGCTGGGCGCTGTCACTTTTTTTCAGTTCTGTGTTTTGCTTCTCGCTTTCGCATGAACGCGTAACTCTGCCCAAGAAGGGTTGCCGAAGATCGGGTTTCACAGTAAGAGCATGTTGGTGAATGATTTCAAATTGATCGTTTCGTGAAATGATTTTTCCCATGCCTGGTTGTTGGTACTGATAAATTTTTAGCATCAACTATAGATATACTTAAATTTTGTAATGCCGTATCAATGTCAGCTTGATTTTGTAAATCAAGGTCATGATTAAAATTATTCTCAATATAAGTTTTGTACCTTTCCCAATTCGCTTTGTGATAATTGAACACTGAGCTAATGGGATTGGAAACAGCTTCTTGTGAAAGTGAATAAGTTACTGGAAGATGATCAGAATCAAAGTCAGCATGTGTAATCAATTCGCTACAAAGGTGACTTTGATCTGTCAAAACCAAATCAATTGTTGATGGATTCCTTACAGACGAATAGCATGTAGGACCATTCGGGAACAAAATTGAATAATAACCAGCAGAGCAATCATTAAAAAGTAGTTTACCGTTGGAATTGCTTTGAGCATTATTCCAGGCTCGGTGTTTGGCGTTAAAATCACCGATTATGAAGAATTTCGACCGATTTCTTGTAAGTTTTTGTAAGTCTCCCATCAAGAAATCAATTTGCTCGCCAGTGCACTGAAAAGGCAAATAGGCTGCAGCAATAAAAATGATACTAAGATCAGTTTCAACTTCGATACCCAAACTCTCAATCACCTTGGTGTCAAGAGACGGCGTAACGAAATGTTTGATCCTACGATTAACCGCTATTGCGATTCCTTTGCCGAATCCAACAATTCAATCAAATCAATGAATAACAAAATTAGAGTTACTCTTCAATTTAATATTTGGTTTTAAAAAAGTTTCGGTCACAACGGCTATATGCACATTATGTATCCTCAAGAAGTTGAAAAATTCGTCTTCGCACGTTTTTAATAAACGAGCATTCGAATTTAATAAATTTAAATGATTATTTAAAGTCATTGTTAAACTTTAATTTCATTACAATTTTGTTAGCAAATTCCCAATCCGCTTGAAAAGCTTCAAACATGGAGGTAGAATTTAACATGGAAATCATCATAGGTAACATAGCATTCTGTAGGTATTTTAATTTTTCTTCCGTTACGCTACCTAGATCCATTGGACTAAAGGAAGCGTTGGGTGCAAACGAGATTGAGGGTGTGGTAGTTGTAGCCGTTATTTTGGCATTGCTACCTGCCACTGAAGCATAAGATGACACACCATTGTAGGATGGTGTGACGAAGGTAGAAGAAGTTGTTAATCTATTTTGAATCGGATTAACACGTTTGGGCGTGTTTTCTTGAAATGTACCTGAAGAAGTAGGTACATTTTTTATTTGTTGTTTTTGTTATCTAGAACGAGAATTTATAATTTTTCTCGAACAGGACAATCCCAGAAATTCGATTTATGATTTTCGCTACAATTAGCGCATTTGAAACTTTTTGTGGTTTTTTTTCACTGGACAAGTATCTTTCGTGTGCGATTTATCACCACAAATCATACATTTGGAATCCAAATGACAATTTTTTGTGCCGTGCCCAAAAGCCTTGGCATCTACGACACTGGGTCAGATTTTCAATTCTGCCCCCATGTCGTCTATAATGTTCCCACTTTACTCGCACGTGGAACATAAAACTTGCTTCTTCAAGCACTTTCAAATTATTAACCTCATTACGGTTAAAATGAATTAAATATAGCTACTGGATAATTCCAGAGCGTACTGGTGTGTCATCGCCGGTAGCCTTTCTCTTCATAAGAATAACTTGTGAAGGAGAAAAAGCCAAGTAAATTTTTCAATTCGTTGGATATTTCATCCAAACATTGACCTTGAGATAGCCCTTTCAAGACGGCCTTGAATGGTCTATCTGTCTTGAAATCATATGAATAAAATTTATATAACTTCTCCGTAAGATACTGGAGTAGTCGTTTGTGGCCAATCAATGCCTCCGCTGTAACTCGACATTCTCCTCTTCGGCCAATCTGAAAAGAGACTTTTACGGATCGTCGAAAGCTCAGTTCGAAAGGCTTTGAAGTCGGAGATCATCACTGTTATAGGCGGAGGTGATTGCATTTTCTTCTCATTGGCATTATGCGCAATGCGAGGAAATTTAGAAATTTCATCAGCTTCACATTCGGATAAAACATCGAATGAGTTGCTGCAGTCAATTGAATTTTCGGGTGGAGAAGATACCCTTTTCCGTTTAGCCTTAATTTTTGGCACACAGCCTTTCTGGGAGGACCCAGGCATGTTGGAAGAATTAATTATTTCTTTAGGCTGAATTGTTCTTGAAAAATGTTTTAGTCTTGAAAAAGACTGATTGAGTAGAAAAAGTAGGTAGTCTTGAAAAAGACTAATTGTCGAAAAAATATAGGTAGTCTTGAGAAAGACTGATCGAGCGAAAATATAGATAGCCTTGAGAAAGACTGTTGTTGTTGAAAAACTCTAGGTAAACTAGGAGCTATCAAGATTTGTGACCGGTTCGAACGAAGGTTCAAGCCGGTATGAGTTTTACGTCTCTTTCGTTGGTTTGTTCGAGCGCCGTGAATAGATGCTTCGCGTTGGACACAGCATACAAAGGTGCCTACCGCTACGATCGATCAAGGAATGCTACCTTATACAAACGGAAACTTATCAGCGTTTGAATGACTCAATTCCAAGACAAATGGATAAAATTTGGTTGAATAAGAAAGCTTACACAGGTTACTAGTTGTTAAAAATGTTTAAGTCTTAAAATCATTGGATTTGAAATTTTTTAATGGAATGGATTACAATACACCTATTTCATTGACCAGGTACTTTTTTGGACTTCATGGAGAAGAAAGAGTTACGATAAAGCATTAATTTACAAATTAAAGGTGTTTCATATTTACGACTGTGCCTAACTATAAAATATTTGCATATTTTATTGACCCGCAGTGTATCTCTACTATACACTATCTATTAGGGTGGGGCAAAATGACCGTTTTTTCAGCACAGCACTTTTTTGGTTCCATTTGGGGTCCCAAATAACTGTGCAAAATTTGGGGTCGATTGGATTTGACCCGGCGTAGCGCATTGCGTTTGAAATTTGTATGGAAATTAGTATGGGAAAACCTACTTTTTTGCATTTTCAATTTTACAGACTACAATTCTTCCTGCAGTATACCAACAATTAGATAGAAGTGTAGTCCAGGATACGCTGAACAACTTTGCCGAAGGATGCATGGTGCTAGAAAGTCTCTACAATAAGTTATAGCTGTTCAAAGTTCGATAGATGGAATTAATTGCCAAAAATCTTTTTTTTTGCCAACACTGTGGGTGTACCAATGATATTTCATATAGCATACCGAAAGAACGTAATATACTTTAGATTTACCACATTAGTATGTTTGGATGAATTATTCAAAAGCCTTAGCTCAATTTTATGGGCATAGGTAGTTTGGCAATAGTGTGTAGTGAGGGGAGAGGGAGGGGGAGACTTTTAAATATGGAAATTTGAACTGAAATAACTGAAATCTTATCCAGTTGGAATGTTCAGATGAATTATTTTACAACATTTTCACAATCCACAAGAGCCCCAGTTCAACAGCAATTTTTACTTCAGGTGATCGAACAACATCGAAAAGAGCATCCTATCAAATCATAGTGCGTATTAAACTAAAATATAATCAATGCATTCCTCTGACATATCAACTCGACATCAGTTGATTCAGTCTGCAACTTTACTTCCATTGATATAAAGTCAATGCAGAGGGATACAGTATGTTTCGTTTCATCATTACTATTATGCATAGGATATTGTGCAAATGTTTTAAAATAATTCATCTGAACATTTCAACTCGACAAGATTTCAGTTATTTCAGTTAGAATTTCTATATGCTGATGCCTCCCCCCCCCTCCTTCCCCCTCACTACACCCTATTGCGAAACTACCTATGCCCATAAAATTGAGCTAAGGCTTTTAAATAATTCATCCAAAAATACCAACGTGGTAAATCTAAAGTATATGATGTTATTTCGGTATGCTATGTGAAATATCATTGGTACACCCGCAGTGTTGGCAAAAAAAATGATTTTTGGCAATTAATTCGATCTATCGAAATTTGAACAGCTATAACTTGTTGTAGAGACTTTCTAGCACCATACATCCTTCGGCAAAGTTGTTCAGCATATCCTGGACTACACTTCTATCTAATTGTTGGTATACTGCAGGAAGAATTGTAGTCTGTAAAATTGAAAATGCAAAAAAGTAGGTTTTCCCATACTAATTTCCATACAAATTTCAAGCGCAATGCGCTACGCCGGGTCAAATTTAATCGACCCCAAATTTTGCACAGTTGTTTGGGACCCCAAATGGAACCAAAAAAGTGCTGTGCTCGGTTGATTAGATTATGATTACGTTTTTCCATATAACAATGCCCCACCCTACTATCTATACTCATATAGGTACAAACGCTCGTGGCCTTCGCGATAACACAAACCTGGCCACAAACGCGACCATGCAATTCCAATAATTCACGTATACTTACGCCCGCGATTTCGCCTACATGAAAACACCTCGGTAGTTAAGTAAACGTGGCATCTTTAAACTTCCAAACGCGGTCTCAAACATTAACCCACCACTCGCGCGATCATTAAACGGTCACGTCCGAAAGTTTTACCAGTCTGGACTAATGCTTTCAGTTGAACCAATTAAAAAAGTGACGCTCATATTCACTAAACAACACGTTCCATGGTGACATGACCTGGAACTCAAGTTTCCCCATAGGGAAACGGATATATATATATATATATATATATATATATATATATATATATATATATATATATATATATATATATATATATATATATATATATATATATATATATATATATATATATATATATATATATATATATATATATATATATATATATATATATATATATATATATATATATATATATATATATATATATATATATATATATATATATATATATATATATATATATATATATATATATATATATATATATATATATATATATATATATATATATATATATATATATCCGTTTCCCTATGGGGAAACTTGAGTTCCAGGTCATGTCACCATGGAACGTGTTGTTTAGTGAATATGAGCGTCACTTTTTTAATTGGTTCAACTGAAAGCATTAGTCCAGACTGGTAAAACTTTCGGACGTGACCGTTTAATGATCGCGCGAGTGGTGGGTTAATGTTTGAGACCGCGTTTGGAAGTTTAAAGATGCCACGTTTACTTAACTACCGAGGTGTTTTCATGTAGGCGAAATCGCGGGCGTAAGTATACGTGAATTATTGGAATTGCATGGTCGCGTTTGTGGCCAGGTTTGTGTTATCGCGAAGGCCACGAGCGTTTGTACCTATATGAGTATAGATAGTAGGGTGGGGCATTGTTATATGGAAAAACGTAATCATAATCTAATCAACCGAGCACAGCACTTTTTTGGTTCCATTTGGGGTCCCAAACAACTGTGCAAAATTTGGGGTCGATTAAATTTGACCCGGCGTAGCGCATTGCGCTTGAAATTTGTATGGAAATTAGTATGGGAAAACCTACTTTTTTGCATTTTCAATTTTACAGACTACAATTCTTCCTGCAGTATACCAACAATTAGATAGAAGTGTAGTCCAGGATATGCTGAACAACTTTGCCGAAGGATGTATGGTGCTAGAAAGTCTCTACAACAAGTTATAGCTGTTCAAATTTCGATAGATCGAATTAATTGCCAAAAATCATTTTTTTACCAACACTGCGGGTGTACCAATGATATTTCACATAGCATACCGAAATAACATCATATACTTTAGATTTACCACGTTGGTATTTTTGGATGAATTATTTAAAAGCCTTAGCTCAATTTTATGGGCATAGGTAGTTTCGCAATAGGGTGTAGTGAGGGGGAAGGAGGGGGGGGAGGCATCAGCATATAGAAATTCTAACTGAAATAACTGAAATCTTGTCGAGTTGAAATGTTCAGATGAATTATTTTAAAACATTTGCACAATATCCTATGCATAATAGTAATGATGAAACGAAACATACTGTATCCCTCTGCATTGACTTTATATCAATGGAAGTAAAGTTGCAGACTGAATCAACTGATGTCGAGTTGATATGTCAGAGGAATGCATTGATTATATTTTAGTTTAATACGCACTATGATTTGATAGGATGCTCTTTTCGATGTTGTTCGATCACCTGAAGTAAAAATTGCTGTTGAACTGGGGCTCTTGTGGATTGTAAAAATGTTGTAAAATAATTCATCTGAACATTCCAACTGGATAAGATTTCAGTTATTTCAGTTCAAATTTCCATATTTAAAAGTCTCCCCCTCCCTCTCCCCTCACTACACACTATTGCCAAACTACCTATGCCCATAAAATTGAGCTAAGGCTTTTGAATAATTCATCCAAACATACTAATGTGGTAAATCTAAAGTATATTACGTTCTTTCGGTATGCTATATGAAATATCATTGGTACACCCACAGTGTTGGCAAAAAAAAAGATTTTTGGCAATTAATTCCATCTATCGAACTTTGAACAGCTATAACTTATTGTAGAGACTTTCTAGCACCATGCATCCTTCGGCAAAGTTGTTCAGCGTATCCTGGACTACACTTCTATCTAATTGTTGGTATACTGCAGGAAGAATTGTAGTCTGTAAAATTGAAAATGCAAAAAAGTAGGTTTTCCCATACTAATTTCCATACAAATTTCAAACGCAATGCGCTACGCCGGGTCAAATCCAATCGACCCCAAATTTTGCACAGTTATTTGGGACCCCAAATGGAACCAAAAAAGTGCTGTGCTGAAAAAACGGTCATTTTGCCCCACCCTAATAGATAGTGTATAGTAGAGATACACTGCGGGTCAATAAAATATGCAAATATTTTATAGTTAGGCACAGTCGTAAATATGAAACACCTTTAATTTGTAAATTAATGCTTTATCGTAACTCTTTCTTCTCCATGAAGTCCAAAAAAGTACCTGGTCAATGAAATAGGTGTATTGTAATCCATTCCATTAAAAAATTTCAAATCCAATGATTTTAAGACTTAAACATTTTTAACAACTAGTAACCTGTGTAAGCTTTCTTATTCAACCAAATTTTATCCATTTGTCTTGGAATTGAGTCATTCAAACGCTGATAAGTTTCCGTTTGTATAAGGTAGCATTCCTTGATCGATCGTAGCGGTAGGCACCTTTGTATGCTGTGTCCAACGCGAAGCATCTATTCACGGCGCTCGAACAAACCAACGAAAGAGACGTAAAACTCATACCGGCTTGAACCTTCGTTCGAACCGGTCACAAATCTTGATAGCTCCTAGTTTACCTAGAGTTTTTCAACAACAACAGTCTTTCTCAAGGCTATCTATATTTTCGCTCGATCAGTCTTTCTCAAGACTACCTATATTTTTTCGACAATTAGTCTTTTTCAAGACTACCTACTTTTTCTACTCAATCAGTCTTTTTCAAGACTAAAACATTTTTCAAGAACAATTCAGCCTAAAGAAATAATTAATTCTTCCAACATGCCTGGGTCCTCCCAGAAAGGCTGTGTGCCAAAAATTAAGGCTAAACGGAAAAGGGTATCTTCTCCACCCGAAAATTCAATTGACTGCAGCAACTCATTCGATGTTTTATCCGAATGTGAAGCTGATGAAATTTCTAAATTTCCTCGCATTGCGCATAATGCCAATGAGAAGAAAATGCAATCACCTCCGCCTATAACAGTGATGATCTCCGACTTCAAAGCCTTTCGAACTGAGCTTTCGACGATCCGTAAAAGTCTCTTTTCAGATTGGCCGAAGAGGAGAATGTCGAGTTACAGCGGAGGCATTGATTGGCCACAAACGACTACTCCAGTATCTTACGGAGAAGTTATATAAATTTTATTCATATGATTTCAAGACAGATAGACCATTCAAGGCCGTCTTGAAAGGGCTATCTCAAGGTCAATGTTTGGATGAAATATCCAACGAATTGAAAAATTTACTTGGTTTTTCTCCTTCACAAGTTATTCTTATGAAGAGAAAGGCTACCGGCGATGACACACCAGTACGCTCTGGAATTATCCAGTAGCTATATTTAATTCATTTTAACCGTAATGAGGTTAATAATTTGAAAGTGCTTGAAAAAGCAAGTTTTATGTTCCACGTGCGAGTAAAGTGGGAACATTATAGACGACATGGGGGCAGAATTGAAAATCTGACCCAGTGTCGTAGATGCCAAGGCTTTTGGGCACGGCACAAAAAATTGTCATTTGGATTCCAAATGTATGATTTGTGGTGATAAATCGCACACGAAAGATACTTGTCCAGTGAAAAAAACCACAAAAAGTTTCAAATGCGCTAATTGTAGCGAAAATCATAAATCGAATTTCTGGGATTGTCCTGTTCGAGAAAAATTATAAATTCTCGTTCTAGATAACAAAAACAACAAATAAAAAATGTACCTACTTCTTCAGGTACATTTCAAGAAAACACGCCCAAACGTGTTAATCCGATTCAAAATAGATTAACAACTTCTTCTACCTTCGTCACACCATCCTACAATGGTGTGTCATCTTATGCTTCAGTGGCAGGTAGCAATGCCAAAATAACGGCTACAACTACCACACCCTCAATCTCGTTTGCACCCAACGCTTCCTTTAGTCCAATGGATCTAGGTAGCGTAACGGAAGAAAAATTAAAATACCTACAGAATGCTATGTTACCTATGATGATTTCCATGTTAAATTCTACCTCCATGTTTGAAGCTTTTCAAGCGGATTGGGAATTTGCAAACAAAATTGTAATGAAATTAAAGTTTAACAATGACTTTAAATAATCATTTAAATTTATTAAATTCGAATGCTCGTTTATTAAAAACGTGCGAAGACGAATTTTTCAACTTCTTGAGGATACATAATGTGCATATAGCCGTTGTGACCGAAACTTTTTTAAAACCAAATATTAAATTGAAGAGTAACTCTAATTTTGTTATTCATTGATTTGATTGAATTGTTGGATTCGGCAAAGGAATCGCAATAGCGGTTAATCGTAGGATCAAACATTTCGTTACGCCGTCTCTTGACACCAAGGTGATTGAGAGTTTGGGTATCGAAGTTGAAACTGATCTTAGTATCATTTTTATTGCTGCAGCCTATTTGCCTTTTCAGTGCACTGGCGAGCAAATTGATTTCTTGATGGGAGACTTACAAAAACTTACAAGAAATCGGTCGAAATTCTTCATAATCGGTGATTTTAACGCCAAACACCGAGCCTGGAATAATGCTCAAAGCAATTCCAACGGTAAACTACTTTTTAATGATTGCTCTGCTGGTTATTATTCAATTTTGTTCCCGAATGGTCCTACATGCTATTCGTCTGTAAGGAATCCATCAACAATTGATTTGGTTTTGACAGATCAAAGTCACCTTTGTAGCGAATTGATTACACATGCTGACTTTGATTCTGATCATCTTCCAGTAACTTTTTCACTTTCACAAGAAGCTGTTTCCAATCCCATTAGCTCAGTGTTCAATTATCACAAAGCGAATTGGGAAAGGTACAAAACTTATATTGAGAATAATTTTAATCATGACCTTGATTTACAAAATCAAGCTGACATTGATACGGCATTACAAAATTTAAGTATATCTATAGTTGATGCTAAAAATTTATCAGTACCAACAACCAGGCATGGGAAAAATCATTTCACGAAACGATCAATTTGAAATCATTCACCAACATGCTCTTACTGTGAAACCCGATTTCGGCAACCCTTCTTGGGCAGAGTTACGCGTTCATGCGAAAGCGAGAAGCAAAACACAGAACTGAAAAAAAGTGACAGCGCCCAGCTATGATACATTCTTCATCGCATACGTAGTGTTTTGAATGAAAGCAGAAAGGATCGCAAATGAATGCATTCTTTCATTCACAAAGATTCATTTCAAAACATTCACCGGATCGTTCTAATAAAAAAAACTTGTCGTTCTTGTTTATAGACCTATGAAATTTTCGCTTGGTGATCTCTTATTGTTGAATAAGTAGTTTGCAATGTGCTG
The DNA here is from genome assembly GCF_030247195.1 of Topomyia yanbarensis. Taxonomy (NCBI): domain Eukaryota; kingdom Metazoa; phylum Arthropoda; class Insecta; order Diptera; family Culicidae; genus Topomyia; species Topomyia yanbarensis. Next base: position 223,464,249 of record NC_080672.1, read on the forward strand.
GTGGAGAAAAAACTTAAAACGATTCCGTGCATATCACAATATCAATTTCAAGTGGATTGTAGTGCAATCTACTTCTCAACATTGTTTATAGTGTACATTTGCACTATAAAGTTGACCTAACCCAACCAGAGAATACAATGTCACATTCATTTGTGAACTAAAAGTTGATTCACTTGTGAATGTTTACAGTACAATCTTCCGATTCAATCCGCGAATGAAGAACACGATCTTCTTCATTCAACATAGTACGTGTCATTCTTTTACTTGGCTCACATCTTCGGAAGTTCATTTCTACCTACGTTCAGTTGTGTTTTTTTGGAGAGTTTTAGTCGGATCGTGAATGAACGACTGGCTGCTGTCAAAGCAATGAGCGGATTCGCCAAGAATCATGCGAATGAATGATAATTCCCATCCCTGCCAACAACACAGAAAAAAATTAATACTCCTATTATTGACGACGATCTTCAACTTCTGATTCGCTTGAAGAATGTTCGAAGACGTCAATATCAACGTTCTCGTGATCCTGCTATGAAATGTATCTATCAGGATCTACAAAAAGAAATTAAGCATAGATTCACACTCTTAAGAAATGAAAATTTCGCGAAAGAGGTTGAACAAATCAAGCCAAATTCTAAACCTTTCTGGAAACTTTCTAAGGTTCTTAAGAAACCTCAGAAACCAATTCCAGCTTTGAAGGAAGGTGACCACATACTTCTTACAAACGAAGAAAAAGCTCAAAAACTTGCTCAGCAGTTTGAAAGCGTCCATAATTTTAATCATCATGTGAGTCCTATTGAAACCGAAGTCTTACAAAAATATGAAAACGTTTCAAATCAAGTATTGTCTCTAGACGATATTATTGAAACAAACTATGATGAGATAAAATCCATCATAATGTAACATTCGTGCGTGCACACAACGTACAGCAGCTTCTGCGCCACTCCTTGATCAAAAGGAGGCTGCCGACGCAGATTGAGTCCGGCTATAAGACTCCGTCAAAGGGCGAGTTGAAAAGTGGCTCTAACACTCGGGAACATTGGACCAATCCGAACGACCAACTTATGGACACCGATTCGAAAGATAATTCTTGGGCCTCTAGCAAATCATCGAAATTTACAGCTAATATTTGAATCGATCACTTTAGCGAAGAAGGTATATTTAGTTAACCGTTAAGAGCTCTTCTATATTCTACCTGTAGGTATGCAACCTAGCCTAAGCCTGAGTACATGGTTTTCACCTAGCGTAACACTATGGTCTTCTTTTTTTCTTGGTACAGTACTTGCCACAATCTCCAACGGCGATCCTTCACGATCTCGATGTAGGCGGTGTATATCGGCGGTCACAGTAGGTACGGTGAAGCAAGTGGTGAACTTTACGTTGTGAGGACTTTCGGCCCGATTCGATTGTTGACCACGTGCAACGGTCGGAGCACGGAAAAGGGTATCTTCTCCACCCGAAAATTCAATTGACTGCAGCAACTCATTCGATGTTTTATCCGAATGTGAAGCTGATGAAATTTCTAAATTTCCTCGCATTGCGCATAATGCCAATGAGAAGAAAATGCAATCACCTCCGCCTATAACAGTGATGATCTCCGACTTCAAAGCCTTTCGAACTGAGCTTTCGACGATCCGTAAAAGTCTCTTTTCAGATTGGCCGAAGAGGAGAATGTCGAGTTACAGCGGAGGCATTGATTGGCCACAAACGACTACTCCAGTATCTTACGGAGAAGTTATATAAATTTTATTCATATGATTTCAAGACAGATAGACCATTCAAGGCCGTCTTGAAAGGGCTATCTCAAGGTCAATGTTTGGATGAAATATCCAACGAATTGAAAAATTTACTTGGTTTTTCTCCTTCACAAGTTATTCTTATGAAGAGAAAGGCTACCGGCGATGACACACCAGTACGCTCTGGAATTATCCAGTAGCTATATTTAATTCATTTTAACCGTAATGAGGTTAATAATTTGAAGGTGCTTGAAAAAGCAAGTTTTATGTTCCACGTGCGAGTAAAGTGGGAACATTATAGACGACATGGGGGCAGAATTGAAAATCTGACCCAGTGTCGTAGATGCCAAGGCTTTTGGGCACGGCACAAAAAATTGTCATTTGGATTCCAAATGTATGATTTGTGGTGATAAATCGCACACGAAAGATACTTGTCCAGTGAAAAAAACCACAAAAAGTTTCAAATGCGCTAATTGTAGCGAAAATCATAAATCGAATTTCTGGGGTTGTCCTGTTCGAGAAAAATTATAAATTCTCGTTCTAGATAACAAAAACAACAAATAAAAAATGTACCTACTTCTTCAGGTACATTTCAAGAAAACACGCCCAAACGTGTTAATCCGATTCAAAATAGATTAACAACTTCTTCTACCTTCGTCACACCATCCTACAATGGTGTGTCATCTTATGCTACAGTGGCAGGTAGCAATGCCAAAATAACGGCTACAACTACCACACCCTCAATCTCGTTTGCACCCAACGCTTCCTTTAGTCCAATGGATCTAGGTAGCGTAACGGAAGAAAAATTAAAATACCTACAGAATGCTATGTTACCTATGATGATTTCCATGTTAAATGCTACCTCCATGTTTGAAGCTTTTCAAGCGGATTGGGAATTTGCTAACAAAATTGTAATGAAATTGAAGTTTAACAATGACTTTAAATAATCATTTAAATTTATTAAATTCGAATGCTCGTTTATTAAAAACGTGCGAAGACGAATTTTTCAACTTTTTGAGGATACATAATGTGCATATAGCCGTTGTGACCGAAACTTTTTTAAAACCAAATATTAAATTGAAGAGTAACTCTAATTTTGTTATTCATTGATTTGATTGAATTGTTGGATTCGGCAAAGGAATCGCAATAGCGGTTAATCGCAGGATCAAACATTTCGTTACGCCGTCTCTTGACACCAAGGTGATTGAGAGTTTGGGTATCGAAGTTGAAACTGATCTTAGTATCATTTTTATTGCTGCAGCCTATTTGCCTTTTCAGTGCACTGGCGAGCAAATTGATTTCTTGATGGGAGACTTACAAAAACTTACAAGAAATCGGTCGAAATTCTTCATAATCGGTGATTTTAACGCCAAACACCGAGCCTGGAATAATGCTCAAAGCAATTCCAACGGTAAACTACTTTTTAATGATTGCTCTGCTGGTTATTATTCAATTTTGTTCCCGAATGGTCCTACATGCTATTCGTCTGTAAGGAATCCATCAACAATTGATTTGGTTTTGACAGATCAAAGTCACCTTTGTAGCGAATTGATTACACATGCTGACTTTGATTCTGATCATCTTCCAGTAACTTTTTCACTTTCACAAGAAGCTGTTTCCAATCCCATTAGCTCAGTGTTCAATTATCACAAAGCGAATTGGGAAAGGTACAAAACTTATATTGAGAATAATTTTAATCATGACCTTGATTTACAAAATCAAGCTGACATTGATACGGCATTACAAAATTTAAGTATATCTATAGTTGATGCTAAAAATTTATCAGTACCAACAACCAGGCATGGGAAAAATCATTTCACGAAACGATCAATTTGAAATCATTCACCAACATGCTCTTACTGTGAAACCCGATCTCGGCAACCCTTCTTGGGCAGAGTTACGCGTTCATGCGAAAGCGAGAAGCAAAACACAGAACTGAAAAAAAGTGACAGCGCCCAGCTATGATACATTCTTCATCGCATACGTAGTGTTTTGAATGAAAGCAGAAAGGATCGCAAATGAATGCATTCTTTCATTCACAAAGATTCATTTCAAAACATTCACCGGATCGTTCTAATAAAAAAAAACTTGTCGTTCTTGTTTATAGACCTATGAAATTTTCGCTTGGTGATCTCTTATTGTTGAATAAGTAGTTTGCAATGTGCTGGTGGAGAAAAAACTTAAAACGATTCCGTGCATATCACAATATCAATTTCAAGTGGATTGTAGTGCAATCTACTTCTCAACATTGTTTATAGTGTACATTTGCACTATAAAGTTGACCTAACCCAACCAGAGAATACAATGTCACATTCATTTGTGAACTAAAAGTTGATTCACTTGTGAATGTTTACAGTACAATCTTCCGATTCAATCCGCGAATGAAGAACACGATCTTCTTCATTCAACATAGTACGTGTCATTCTTTTACTTGGCTCACATCTTCGGAAGTTCATTTCTACCTACGTTCAGTTGTGTTCTTTTGGAGAGTTTTAGTCGGATCGTGAATGAACGACTGGCTGCTGTCAAAGCAATGAGCGGATTCGCCAAGAATCATGCGAATGAATGATAATTCCCATCCCTGCCAACAACACAGAAAAAAAATTAATACTCCTATTATTGACGACGATCTTCAACTTCTGATTCGCTTGAAGAATGTTCGAAGACGTCAATATCAACGTTCTCGTGATCCTGCTATGAAATGTATCTATCAGGATCTACAAAAAGAAATTAAGCATAGATTCACACTCTTAAGAAATGAAAATTTCGCGAAAGAGGTTGAACAAATCAAGCCAAATTCTAAACCTTTCTGGAAACTTTCTAAGGTTCTTAAGAAACCTCAGAAACCAATTCCAGCTTTGAAGGAAGGTGACCACATACTTCTTACAAACGAAGAAAAAGCTCAAAAACTTGCTCAGCAGTTTGAAAGCGTCCATAATTTTAATCATCATGTGAGTCCTATTGAAACCGAAGTCTTACAAAAATATGAAAACGTTTCAAATCAAGTATTGTCTCTAGACGATATTATTGAAACAAACTATGATGAGATAAAATCCATCATAATGTAACGTTCGTGCGTGCACACAACGTACAGCAGCTTCTGCGCCACTCCTTGATCAATAGGAGGCTGCCGACGCAGATTGAGTCCGGCTATAAGACTCCGTCAAAGGGCGAGTTGAAAAGTGGCTCTAACACTCGGGAACATTGGACCAATCCGAACGACCAACTTATGGACACCGATTCGAAAGATAATTCTTGGGCCTCTAGCAAATCATCGAAATTTACAGCTAATATTTGAATCGATCACTTTAGCGAAGAAGGTATATTTAGTTAACCGTTAAGAGCTCTTCTATATTCTACCTGCAGGTATGCAACCTAGCCTAAGCCTGAGTACATGGTTTTCACCTAGCGTAACACTATGGTCTTCTTTTTTTCTTGGTACAGTACTTGCCACAATCTCCAACGGCGATCCTTCACGATCTCGATGTAGGCGGTGTATATCGGCGGTCACAGTAGGTACGGTGAAGCAAGTGGTGAACTTTACGTTGTGAGGACTTTCGGCCCGATTCGATTGTTGACCACGTGCAACGGTCGGAGCACGGCTTGAATGTGGAGATCACGCAGCCGGTGGTTTAGCGGGACCAGCAGGCGTTTTCAAGCAGCTCGGGTTATGTTCAGACGAATTCGAGCAGTTAGAGAAGCGGGTTTAACGTTGCTTCTCGCACGTGGTTCTCCTTGCGCCAACAATATCGAGATTCGGGTTGCGCCCGCGACGCTAGCACGCCGGGTGACAGCAGGTTCATGCACTTTTCCAGCCTACGCAAACACCCCACGTTGATGGGGTTTACCTATTCAACGGGGAAATTAGTATGGTCTCACCTAACGTTCAATGTGGTATGTGGCTTACCGAATTTTGTATGACTAACTCTCGCCGTTTTTTTTAATAATGCTTCTGTCGTTAATAATTATCTATAAATAACAGTACAATTTTAAAACTCAAGCTTTGAAAGTAGTTTAGCTTGCTCACCTTATACTGCTAAAACTGTTCACAGATTCAGTCTTCGTGGCTATCACTTGGTATATCGGTGTGAACTAGCTAACAATCTCCACTAAAGTGAGGCTACGCGTGCGGTATGGGTAATCTCAGACCCGCTTTACTGACCGCTGCTCTTGTGCAATGAGATGGGACAAAGAATTTCCTTTCAAATCGCAGGCAAAATAGCCTTTACAAATTACCGATTGTTGGGGAAAACAATCCAGGCAAAAGGTTGGTTTTTTTCAAATCACTCATTTCGTTCGAGTTGATCAGATGAACAAATTTGAGTGGTGCCAAGAGATAAGTTTATCCACGCGCTATCGGCACCGCAACTTTCGACCAACAGATGGCGAGAGCGGCCATACTTGTGCGCTACCACACCTCGGTCATACGAGTCATTCTTGTATGGTATGGTAGGCATACATAGACTGGGTTACATTATCGCCCATGCTAACACAAAATTTTGAAATTTTCTTTTAACTTAAAAAGAAATTTCAAAATTTTTATATAAACTAGTTCCTGAAAAGGGGCACGACAGTAATTAAAAGGGTTTTTTTCCACTTCTTCTGGGTTATTTTACACATACTCTCCAAAGTTATTGTGCAAAGTTATACGTGGGAATACTATGTATTCTTTAGTTCCTAGCTTACCTCAGAAATGTCTGAGCAAATGTTTAATTCTCAGCTTCCTACCACCTAATTTTCCTCAGAAATATCTGAACAAGTATTTTCTTATACGTTATCCGAAATTCCATAATACCAAGTTTGCCGCAGAAATATCTGAGCATTTTTTTGTTTAGCTGTACATCCCGAATTAATCTCAGAGATGTCTGAGCATTCAATATTGCATACCCTAATTAACCCCACAAATGCCTGAGCAATTGGCAAATTTTGTGTTGTTCCCAAATTATCCTCAGAGATGTCTGAGCATTTAATATTGTAAACTCTATTTGGTTCCCACTTCTTGGGCCTATGATAAGTAAGACTACCCTAATAACTTTTTCCAAATTCTGGCATCACGTCAGCTAGCGTAAAGTAAATTTGTCTACCTCAGACCTTATAAATCTATTTCCGTGGAAAGTGACGCTACCAAGGAGCTGTCAAACATAAATATAAACTCGCCGCTTTACGACGTTGGACATTTTAATATTACAATTATCGGATTTGTTGGAAGAGCACTGGTTTGATATAGAAGGAAATTGCCTGTGTTTGTTATTGAGAGAACAGTGTTATTGCATCATTTCTATTTACAGAGTTACATCTTCGTTTTCATCGGCAACGGAGAATACCGGGGCTTATCCTTTCAACGTGGGACTCTTACAGCGCTTCTTACTCAACGAGTGTTTTCTTCGGTGATTATACAGCGGTGGTTTGTTTACTTTCGACGAGTACCATCATAGCTGGTATAGGGTTAGGCCCTCTTCAAGAAGGACGCATGATAGTTTCCCTCGATTCTTCGACCGTCCAGATTTTCCAGCAGATAACAGTTGGTTCCGATCACTTCCCGGACACGAACTTTGCTGAATTTGTTGCCGAATTTTCCAACGAAATGTTTCGCCTTATCCGACTGGAAGACATTCTTCTTATAGACGATGTCTCCCTTCTGGAATCTATGATTTGCGTTGGATCGAGTGTTGTATGGTTGACTATATCGTTTATAGGCTTTCATAAGGTTCTCTTGGACAGTGCAGAACATTTTTTTCATCTCATCGCCGATAATTTGTGGTGTCCTATCATCCGACCCGGATTTACGCAGCAACTCGTATTCCTGCCCGGTACTTATCATGTTACGACCAAAATTTAGGAAGTAGGGCGAGAATCCGGTACTGTCATGAACATTGGTACGGATTGCTTTAGCTATTTCATGTACTGACTCGTCCCAATCCCGATGGTCTTGTTTTTGGTTTAGTGAGCAACGAATTGCTGTGACAATGACTCGGTTCACCCGTTCTGTTGGATTCGGACTAGGGTGGTACACTGCCAGGTTCCAGTGGGTCACCGAATATTTGCTCAGCAGCTTTCGGAACATTTCTGATTTGAATACCTGGGCGTTATCAGTAATGCAAATGGCCGGCGCTCCAAAAAGATTGATGATGAGGTTTTCCACAAAGGTACACACGCCCGGAGCAGTTGCAGAGCGCATGCACTGCACCATTACGAACTTGGAGAAAAAGTCACATACAACCAACAGCCAAACATTTCCCTTTTTTGACCGTGGGTAGGGACCCAGAAAATCCATAGAGATTAATTCCCATGGTCTAGCACACAGTTTGGATTTTCCACAGCTTGGGGTGACGTTCATGTTGGGAACTTTGGATTCTCTGCAGATCTCACAGGCGCTGCAAAAGCGTTTTACTTCGCTTGCCATTCGGGGCCAATAGAATTTTTCACGTACTTTCGCCAACGTTTTACCCATGCCTAAATGTGTTTCTTCGTGTATCCCTCGTATAATCGGCTTTCGTTCGCTCACCGGCACCACGTATTTCCATCGAAATGTCACGTCCTCAGGTAACGATGAGTTACTGATAAACTTATACACCCTTCCGTCTAGGATTTTGAAATCGGGGTACCGAGTTGGTTGCTCTTCAATTGCTTTTTTCAGTTGCTGGATATATGGGTCCGATAATGATATGCCCAAAGAGCATACAGCACGCGACAAGGCGTCCGCTGGGATGTTTTCGGATCCTTTTTTATATTGCAACAACATATCGTACTTTGAAAGTTTTAGCGCCCATCTGGCGATCCTCGGAGACTTACTTTCGATTGACATATTTTGCAGAAAGGTCAGACTCATCGCATCCGTCTGAACGATGAACTGTGAACCCTCTACAAAATGTTTAAAGTTCTCAATACCTAACAACACAGCCAAGCATTCCCGCTCAGTTGCACTGTACCGTCTCTGTGTGCTCGACAGTTTCTTTGAGAAGTAAGCGATCGGTTTAGGCTCATCACCTTGGATTTGTACTAACACCGCTCCAACAGCTAGGTCCGAGCTGTCGGTTTCCAAGGTGAAAGGTCGAGAAAAATCCGGATTGGCTAACACTGGCTCCGTGGTTAATGCTAACTTTAATTTTTCTAGAGCGGTATTCGCGTCCTCAGTCCATACAAATTTGGTCTTTCCTTTCTTTAATAAATTCGATATTGGAATGGTAATATCGGAATAATTTTTTATAAATTTGTGGTAAAAGCCGGCCAGGCCTAACAGACGACGCACATCTTTGACGGTCTTTGGGATAGCGTAGTCTAGAACCGGTTGAATTTTACTGGCATCCATGGATAAGCCATCCTCGGAAAGTACATATCCCAAATACCGAATCCTTTTCTGACAAAATTTACTTTTTTCTAGATTAATCGTTAAACCGGCTTCATGCAAACGCTTGGCAACAATTCGGATTAATTGCAGGTGCTCTTCGAACGTGTTAGCCAAAATAATTATGTCGTCTAGATACACGTAGACGTGCGGTTCGAGATCATGACCGAGTACTTGAGACATTAGTCTGGCCATCGTGGCCGGCGCGTTAGTTAAACCGAACGGCATCACTACGAATCGGAATAACCCTTTGTTCGTTCGAAAGGCCGTTTTGTTTTTGGCATTCTCTTCCAGTGGCACCTGGTAATATGATTCTGACAAGTCTATAACCGAAAAATATTTGGACTTTTGAATCCTCTGCAGAATTCCCATCATATTGGGGAACGGGAATTCGTCCTTTTTGGTACACTGATTAAGCCGTCTAGAATCGAGACAGATTCTCCACTTGCCGTTTGATTTTTTGATTGGTAGTAAAGGGTTGAGGAAATCCACAGCTTGTTCACATTCCTCGATGACTCCAAGGCTTTTCATTCGCTCTATTTCTTCATCGATCACTCTTTCAACTATTGGGGACCATCTGTAGTATGAAATTTTCTTGGGCTTAGAGCCTGGCAACAGCTCAATTCCATGTTTCATTAGATGTGTCCGTCCCAAATTTCCTTTCTTAGTGGCTGGTAGATGTTTTACTGCCTCGAATAGCGCTCTTAGTTCGATGTCGTTGAGTTTATGCTCCGTTTCCAGATCACCAGGACCTTGTGGCAGTCTTTCCGGAATCTCTACGGTGGGCATTTCTAGGCTTCGGTCGGGTTCCAGTTCTCGGTCGATTGATACCTTGTCCTCCTTGCACGGTTGTAGCTGAATACATAAACCTCCTTCTGGCTCGTCGAAATAGTTCTCAACGCGGAATAGGTCCAGAAAGTTTACGGACGTCAAACTTTCTGGCTCTCTGTTATCGGTTGTATTACTTCCTGACGGGATCATCAGTCGAAACCCGAATTTGTCTAAGAAATCAATGCCAAGAATTAACCGCTGGGTGAGCTCAGGAATAACCACCGTCGGGATTATATGTGTGGCGTTCTGGAACGAGAATGGTACGTTTACATATCCGAGACACCGGTACGCCGTTCCATCGGCGGTCGAAACTTTTAGTTGTAGAGGATGGATTATGAGGCCTAGTTTGCTAATCAAATCTGTACAACTGATGACGGATAAGCTAGCTCCCGTATCAGCTAGTGCTTCAACCTCTTCATTCAAAATTCGAACTTTAAAATGTGGACATCGATTGAAGGATGTGTTAAGTTGAAAAACTTTGTTGAACTGAGCATAAGTGAAATCGGGAATCCTTATTTTATTATCTTGAGGAAAATGATCCCCTGAATTTTCCTCTTCTAATCGTTTTTTTTGTTTTTCTTCCTCTTGTCGAATATGATGCTGGTTCGGGCACCGGTAGGCAGTGGTGTCTGCATGCCCACAAATATGGCAGAAAAAAGTTTTCCGACGGTCGCACTCTCGCCACATGTGTCCCGTTCGTCGACAATTCCAACACATTATCACTTCTTCTTCTCCAGGTGATATTGTTTTCAGTATTTGTCCTTCTCGGTCTTTCGTGAACTCCTTTTGGAACGGTCTCCGTGCTTTAGGCTGCAGCGCGCAAACCACCTCCATATCCGTCTCTTCATTTTCGTTTTGATCGTCGTCTTCCTGGATGGAAATCTGATTTATAGCAGCTTTTGTCGTATTTTGATACAGACTCGTCTCTAGGGCATCGAATCGGAAGCATAATTGGGCCAAGTGCTCGATGGAATCAATTTGCTCCAAGGCCAGACGACGTTTGTAAGATATTTTCATGTTTTCCACTATTACTTCAAACTTATCCCGTTCCGACATTTTTCGAATCATTCGTTGCGCCAATATTTCCATGTCCGTCAAAAATGCACTAAATAATTCGTTGGGCCGTTGCTTCCGATTCCTCATCTCTTCTTTGATTAGGCGATCTCTATTCGGGTTGTCGTATCGCATTTTCAGGTACCCCTCTAGGGTCTCCCACCGATCGAACTTTTCTTCATATGTTGTGTACCACACGTAGGCACTGTCTCTGAAGAGAAGATGAGCGTGCATTCTGAGTTCCTGTTTGCTTATTGCGTATGATCGACATAAAATGTCTAACTGTCGAAGAAAATCGGTAACCGGCACAGCGTTGGTATCGCCCGTAAATTTAGGCCACTTCTCTATTATGGCGCATTGTTGATGGGGCAGTCGCCGAGCGGGAGCCATATAGGACGCTCCCTCGTTGCTTGGGCCATTTCGACCCATATCTTCCGGCAGCCCTACTGGCTCACTCTGTCCAACCCCTTGTCCCAGGCTTCGTGGTAAAGAGTGAGTTCGTTGTGCCGGGTGGATCCAATTGAGGTTTTCAGTTCTTGGAATGGGAGAACTGCGGTAGGTTGGCCATCGAGAAGACAGTTGAACAGGAGGTTCTAGTTCGGTCTTTTTTTTGAAGAACCTCGGGAGAGAAGAGCCGTGGGAAATCTGGAAAACTTCAGCATCATCGAGATGCGCGTTCGCGATTTCATTTGCGAGATCGTAGATGGCCGTCTCATTCACCGGAGCATACTTCGGGACAGGGTTAAGCTGTTTATGAATGTAAGATCTTAAATACGCTTCTATCTCCGACACATGAACATATTCATTTATTTCTGGTTCTTTTTCGGGAGCAGTTTTGCGAGTGGGAACCGGGTCTGCCGTTCGATTTTTCTTTGGACTTGACCTTCCCCCCGCAAGGTTCATGGCAAATCTATCCTGGAATAGCTGGGGTCCGGCATCGGCATCAATTCCGAAACTGTTACCTCCGAACGCCTCTGGAGTTTTCGGGCGTTCGTCCCTTGCGGACGACTGAAATGGACCGGGCGGCTCATTGAACAAGCCTGCCGGAGCGGTTAACCCATTATAACCCAGGGGTTTCAAAAAGTGAGCCAAATGCAGTGATATCTTCAATTCCACCAAAAAATGTATCAAAGATTATGGGAAAAATAAAATCATCGCTTAAAATGGTTTTGAGAATGAAAATATCTCGTGCAAAAAAATTCGCACGCTTAAATAAAAACGTCATTAATCCACCTAACAGTGTGATTAGACATTTCTTATAACTCTTATCACTCTCTTCGGATATTATATCGTTTGAGAACATTTAGAACTTGATGCTTCGCGATGTTTTTGATAACACATACTACATGGGATAGTGGCAGGAATCAGAGAATCACTCAAATCAGCACAGGACAACATCAGTGCTAGAAATCTCAAACCAAATCAATGGGAAGGCGAAAAAATGGCCCATAAAATAGACATACAAACGAATTATTGCTAATGCTCTGTTAATAAAATATCTAAATTCCTCAATCAATGCATTGTGGTGGGAAAACTGATTTTTCTAAAGGGGTTATGTATATTGTACTGAGCCAAAAAAAAATCGATTTGTTTTAATCGATTTAAAGTTTATACTTTACTCAAATTTCCAACGCGACTGAGAATTAAGAAATCAACGCTTTTTCTTGACAAAACCCACCATTCAAAGAAAATCAACAGTGCATATTTTTAGACTTGGTTTTATTTCCTATTTAAGAACTATTGTGTTTTTTACATCCTAGATTGCATGATTCAGTGATCGAAACCCAAAACTTCATGAAGTATTTGAAATTATTAAATTAAAATTTGTGTTTGCTATTGAAATTGACAAAATGATTGTATATATAGTATATAGTCCCTTTGGCGATTGTTTACTTTTTTGGTCCCACCTATCAGCATTGAAGTATCGCCCTTACGTTTTTTTACAATACCAATTTTACAATTGGTGGGGGTTTGGTGAAAATCGATCTTAATGTCTAAACGGCAGAATTCCGAAACCGTAATTTTTGAAATTTTAAAATCATGCAGAATTAATTTTTCAGAAAATAGTAACAAGCAAAAAAGTACCAAAGTCCAAAAAAATCAATTTTTGTCAAACGTAATTTTTTCGAGTTTACATCAAATCTCATTGTTTCATGCATTATAATGTCATTTGGCATCAAAAATACAAATTTGATTTTGAAATTTTTTCATTTCAGTTTATATTGGAATTTGCTGTGTGATTGCACTCTTCAACTCGTAACTCCGGATCCGGAAGTTCAATCAATAAAAAAAATCAATTACAGCCGATGGGAAGATTGTACCTTTCATTTGAGACTAACTTTGTGCAAATCGATCCAGCTATCTCTGATTAACAGAGGTCATATTTTTTTTCCACATACACACATACTCACACATACATACAGACACACAGACATTTTCCGATCTCGACGAACTGAGTCGATTAGCATATGACACTCGGCCCTCCCGGTCGGGATTAGATCGACGAATTTTAGAGTGAATGAGAAAGGCAAAAACATTTTTAGCAAATGTTGAAATTTATGCATTTTTTGGTGAGCAGTTCTATGTTTCATAGACATTAAATCAATTTTAACTTCGCTTCCTATTAAATAAAGACCCTTATTACAGTACATCTCTACAAAAACGAGATCAATTTGAAAATAAATCTGAGGATTATGATTGATTACAGAACTCTGGAATTTTCTATTGGAATGTTTTCAGGCAGAAATTTGATATTGATGCTATTAGATAACTGTGAAATCAAGACCAAGAGATCAGTTACATATCAGGACCCCATTCCGACAATTTGTCAAAAGTCCTCATGATGTTTACAACAACAGGTTATAAATCTACGGATCAGATAATTGTTATTGTAATATTGAATTAAATCAGTCTGCATCAATAAATTTTCAACTTCAATCCAATATTTTTATTGGGTGTGGGGGGGGGGAGTTGTATGGTGTTAAACCCCAAAACCTTCTCTTGGCTACGCCGTTGCTTGGAGTTATTTATTTCGCTTTTCATTTTCCGATATGTTTCAGATCGATCCGATGGTTATAAGTTGGAAAAATTACAGTCAGAAGGTTCGCACAAATGAACATTTTTGTACTGATAAGTTATCAAGTTCCTTCCAGACAACTTGGAAGTGTTCGGTGATTATTTCTAGCGGTTGTAGATAGTAAAATGAAATACAAAATTCGTTTTATCGAAATAATAATGGATTATTACTATATTGAACAATAAATAGGCGACAAAGAGTAATCAACAAACAACAAGCCATAACTTTTAAAGTATTCAAAATAGATATTTGAAGTCTTCAGTAAAGTTATTCGCAAAAGTAAGAGCTACAAATTTGCTGAAGGCATCATTTCGATATAATCACTTCCAAAAAAATTTGTGAAAATATCTCACTCATAGGGGGATTAATCAGCAAAAGCACAATACCAAAAGAAAGGGCATATTGCTTCCATTAAATTCTCCGAAGATACTATTGACCTAAAATAAGCCGTTTTGGCGTTAATAATAGATTACATGTTTTTGGTCATATTTCTGGCTATGGGAAATGATAAAAATCTTTCGTCCGCATTTAATGTTAAATATCTCTTTTGATAATAGTCCGATTTCAACAATCTATAGCTTGTTCGAAAGGTATTCGTTAAAGCTGTCTAAAAACATATAAATTGTTAATCTATATTGTCAATTTCGGCAGATAATTCAAAAAAACTGCAAAAAACGCCATTTTTGCGCATTCAAACATTCATATCTTGGAAACTAAACATCAGAATCAAAAACAAATTAATAGCGTTCATACTGTTTTTTAGTTCTTTCATTTAAAATTGGTTTGGATAAGATCGGTTCAGCCATTGCTGAGAAACACGAATGAGAATTTGTCCGTTACATACACACACACACACAGACACACACACACACACACACACACACACAGACATTGTCCCAAATCGTCGAGCTGAGTCGATTGGTATATAAGACTCGGCCCTCCGGGCCTCGGAAAAAATCTTGAAAGTTTGAGCGAATTCTATACATTTCTTTTATAAGAAATGTAAAACAACAAATTTTAAGTTGTTTGACATATTTCTTCGGATTTTCTGATAGACAATACTTCTTTTACACCTGTAGGAACGTTTTGTCACATAATGGAATTATTAGCACGAATTCCAACAATAAAATTCAATTAAATGTATTGCTTACTTTTCAGCCGCCATTTGCCCCAACTATACACGGTTCAAAAATGTAAACAAAATTATAAAAAATGACAGTTGTCTTGTTTCACAATGAAATATGAGGTGCAATAATCCCATTAGTGCAATAATAAAGCAGTTAGATGCCAAAATTCTGCAGTAAATACGCGTTAAACGATGGAGAGTTCTGCGTATGAAATTTCATACGCTAGGATATAATGGGTTAAGCGTCGAATGGCTCCCAACTTTTTTTTAATAATGCTTCTGTCGTTAATAATTATCTATAAATAACAGTACAATTTTAAAACTCAAGCTTTGAAAGTAGTTTAGCTTGCTCACCTTATACTGCTAAAACTGTTCACAGATTCAGTCTTCGTGGCTATCACTTGGTATATCGGTGTGAACTAGCTAACAATCTCCACTAAAGTGAGGCTACGCGTGCGGTATGGGTAATCTCAGACCCGCTTTACTGACCGCTGCTCTTGTGCAATGAGATGGGACAAAGAATTTCCTTTCAAATCGCAGGCAAAATAGCCTTTACAAATTACCGATTATTGGGGAAAACAATCCAGGCAAAAGGTTGGTTTTTTTCAAATCACTCATTTCGTTCGAGTTGATCAGATGAACAAATTTGAGTGGTGCCAAGAGATAAGTTTATCCACGCGCTATCGGCACCGCAACTTTCGACCAACAGATGGCGAGAGCGGCCATACTTGTGCGCTACCACACCTCGGTCATACGAGTCATTCTTGTATGGTATGGTAGGCATACATAGACTGGGTTACAATAAAAAAGTTAAAAAATATGAAAGCTCCAGGTTATGATGGAATTTTCAACATTCTTCCTAAAAACCTTCCCGAAATCACCATGAGATACTTGGTCAAAATATTCAACAAATGTTTTGAATTAGCGTACTTCCCTGAAAGATGGAAAAATGCCAAGATTATTCCTATTTTGAAGCCAGATAAAAACCCAGCAGAAGCATCTAGCTATCGACCAATTAGCTTACTCTCTTCTATTAGTAAATTATTTGAAAAAATCATCCTTTGAATGATGTAACGTATCAATGAGAATCCTTTTTTTCCTGAGCAGTTTGGATTTTGTATAGGACATTCAACTACTCATCAACTTGTGAGAGTAACTAACATAATAAAGGCAAATATCTCAGAGGGCTATTCCACTGGAGTTGCTCTTCTAGACATCGAAAAAGCTTGCGACAGTGTTTGGCACAAATGTTTAATTGCCAAAATGTGGGATTTCAATTTTCCAATTTACATAATGAAGATAATTAAAAATTATCTTACTAACCGTACCCTACAGGTTTCTTATCAGAATTGTAAATCTAATAAGCTACCCGTTAAAGCAGGCGTCCCTCGAGGATCCAGCGTCGCACCAATACTTTACAATATTTTTACCTCTGATCTTCCAAATCTACCTACAGGCTGTAGAAAGTGACTTTTCTGTGATGATACTAGCATCTCAGCCACTGGGAGGAGTCTTCGTATTATCTGCAGTCGACTGCAACGAAGCTTGAATATTTTCAATGATTACCTGAAAAAATGGAAAATTTCCACTAATGCGGCAAAAACTGTTTGTGATTGTGTTTCCGCATAAGCCAAGAGCTTCTTCTCTTAAACCAAATAATAACCATATTATTAAATTTAATGGTTTGAATTTAACGTGGACAGATCAAGTTAAATACTTGGGTTTGATTTACGATAAAAAACTCACTTTTAAGGATCACATTGAAGGAATCCAAACAAAATGCAACAAATATATAAAATGTTTATACCCTCTTATAAATAGGAATTCTAGGCTCTGCCTAAAGAACAAACTATTAATTTATAAATAAATATTTAGACCGGCAATGCTATATGCAGTGCCAATCTGGGTAAGTTGTTGTGCTACTAGGAAGAAAATGCTTCATAGGATTCAGAATAAAATTCTGAAAATGATTTTGAAGCGTCCTCCCTGGTTTAGCACGAATGAATTGCACAGACTTGCAAACATAGAAACATTAGAAATTATGACGAACAGTATTATAAGCAACTTCCGACAAAAATCGTTGCAATCTTCAATTGTAACGATTAGCTCTCTTTATAGTTAATAAGTTAGTTTATAAGATTTGTTTAGCTCCTTATTCAGAAGACAAGTAGGTTTAAAACATCCTACTGAAAAAAAACTGCGAAAGCATATTATAACTTAATAATATTTAACTGAATCATGTAAACAATAGGGATGAAAAGTCACTACTTGTGGCTGAACACCCAATATACAAAATTAGAAATGTAATGCAAACAAAACAATATAATCAAATAGAAAATAATAAATATAAAAAAGAGACGTAAAACTGGACTGTGATAGAAAGGAATGCTGACGAAATACTATTGACCGCCGCCGGCGAAGGCAAAACTAGAACTGTTCTTTATTTCGTTTCACTATAAGGTACAGTGATGATATATTTGCGTTGTGCAGTGTGAAATTGGGATGAGGGTCCAATCAGCAATTGCGTTCTGCCGCAACATATTCCCCCCAAAACCAACGGTTTTTATTCTGCTTTATGGTATTTTATATTGATTTTAAACTCGTTTTCGTGATGGCGATCATGTTGGCATTCGAACATGGCAGCCTTCGATGATTGATGTGTAGGAAGAATTGGATGGAGTCTAATTTCCAACGAACGCTTGCTAATTTTTGAACACATTTTGAGACGTTGCAAATCGCGCAGCCGTCCCAGATTCGGTTATGCTGAATCGGGAGAACGGAATTGAAAACAGGAACATATTCAGCTGGAAAATGCGTTCTGCTATTCGGTTGCAGATTTACCCACACCAGCATAGCTCCGCTAGGGATGTGTTTGCTAAGCGGCTGTAAATCTACTCACACCGGAATAGCTGAAGCGTCGTGAAATCATCTCCCGGTTATTTTTCCTCACAATAATGAACAATAATCTTAAAATAGTAGCTTCGCGTTCCACATCCTGGTCACGGCACCCAATGATCGATCGTAGCGGTAGGCCCCTTTGTCTGCTGTGTCCAACACGAAGCATCTATTCACGGCGCTCGAACAAACCAACGAAAAAGAGACGTAAAACTGGACTGTGATAGAAAGGAATGCTGACGAAATACTATTGACCGCCGTCGGTGGAGGCAAAACTAGAACTGTTCTTTATTTCGTTTCACTATAAGGTACAGTGATGATATATTTGCGTTGTGCAGTGTGAAATTGGGATGAGGGTCCAATCAGCAATTGCGTTCTGCCGCAACATTCCTTTTAAGTTGCTTCCCACAAACGATGCTTAATTGTGATCGAATAACTTCTTTTTAATTACATTCCGTAAATTTTCTACGGGATTGATGACAGTAGATTGGCATGGTCCGAAATTATAGTCACTTTATTATCCTGAAATCATTCCTTTACATACTTCGATGTGTGTTTTTGGTCAATATCTTGCTGAAACTGTCATGTAAAGACACGTTATCTTTGGCATAGAACTGCATGATATCCTTTAGGATGTCCATCCTTTAGCCTTGCATTTAAATCTTGCCGTTATAGTGGCGTTGCGAAGAATAGGACCTGCGCCATTCCACGAAAAGCAAGCCCCAAACTTTATTGTTCTCGCCTCCGTACTTTACCATATTTTGCGTGTGTCGCAGATCAAACTGTTTGCACTTTGGACGTTTAACATTTCATTGTGCATCGGAGGAAAACAGGTTTACCTTTGATTCGTCCCTCCGAAGGATATATCGCTATTTTTTGATTCCTTCTGAACCAGGCCCATTAACGCTGTTGAAAAGCAAATTGCATTTTTCTTAAAAGGTTTTGGCTTCGAAATAGTGGAACCTTCTTAGCAATTCTTTCTGGAAAATTGGAACTTTACGGCCTACAGCGAACTGTTCTCGGACCTACCACTTTTCCAATTTGCGCTGAATGGGTCTTGGATGACGCGAATGGATCAGATTTCGCTAAAATTGCAATACGATGGTCAGCTGCTGTAGATGTTTTCTTGGGTTTTTTGCGTGTTTCCTTTTTTCAAAGGTTTTAAGGCATTTGTAACGAAGTTTTTGGAACGCCGCAGTGTATTCACGATGTATTTATACATCTTATCTTCTTGAACAAAATTTCTTAGCAAAACTCGTTCCACTTGAGTACAGTGAGATGCTCAACACATTCTATAACAAATCTTTGACTTATTCAACATTCAAATACATTTATTAACACGCAGAATTCCAACTTCACCAAATAAAACGTATAATGGAATTATGTAAAACAATAACACGATAATATATTTTACACACCTATTATATTGACCACACGAAAAAGCTTCTGTGTGCGGTAGGTGTGATTGAGACTGCTGCAACTTGGTATGCGTAATTGAGAGAAAAAACAAAATAATCTATCACACACCTATTTTATTGGCCAGCAGTGCATACTAATAAAAGGAATCATAACGTACCGAATAAAGAAAGAAAGATGGAAATAGCTTGACTAGAAGTGTATAAATTGAACAATACTATTTTGGTATACATAAATAATGGAAAAGCAAACTAATAGATGAACAAAAGAAACAGACTAATAAAGTAGAATAGAAAAACATATATAACATGCAATCAAACTCGTCTAAATGCAGCAAATGTTGTATATTTATCATTAACGACAATTGCATGCTGTTAGACTTTCATCATGCTATGCTGGCCGGGAATGGATGACTCGCGTGCGTTGGTAAATTTATTTTACCCTAATTTATCCAACCCGATTTTTCCGAATGAATAGAACCAAATGCTTAGATTGATCACCAGAAGTATTACTCAGACGAATATATACATAGATAGACATACGACTAGCACATAACAGTTGTACACTAGTACGAAGAACTACGATTATCACAAAGCTACAACTAATAGGTTTCTACTTATTCTACTTTATTAAATTAATTTAATTATTAAATTAATTTAATTAGTATATGCACGATGACGAAGTCGACCGATAAATGGGCACACAATGACTCTCTCCGTGAGCCCCGTCCACGAATACCACTAATAGAACAATATTTGCAAACATGGCACACAGCAAAAGTTAATCTACATCGATCCGCCAGTCGGCCACGACACCGTGCACAGACCAGTGGTTTAGCGTTGGTATGCGCAGGTGCAGACTATGAAGAAACATATAACATTAAAAAGGCGCATAAGCCCTCTCGGTCTCCTCGATGCACCACTATCGAGGCGTAATGCAATACCCATCTTAAAGCAATTGATGCTTGATGATGTTTGCAATACCGTCAAACCCCTAAACCTTGGGGAGGGGTTTTGATGATAATATTATTATAATAATATTATTATATGATGATAATATTGTAATGATATTAAAATAGGATTTTCCATGTTCGCTAGTAACCGTCCAAAACACTATGTATACATCATCAAAACATTAAACAAAAAAATTTTGGCATTGATGCCGAATGGAATTTTTTCACAACTTGTCATGGAAAGGGTCCTTGTGGTGATTTAGGAGGAGTATTGAAACAAAACGCTGCGAAAGCGAGTTTGCAAGATCATATAACAACAGCCCAAGAACTTTATAATTGGGCTGTTTCTAAGCCAGATTCAAAAATACACTATCAGCTTTTTTCGGAATCCGAATACAATAAAAGGGAAAAAAGGTAAAAAATCGTTATACACGTGTAAAACAAATTATGGGAACAGTCATTCCTACTGGAGCTGTAGAGCTAGGTTCTCGGAAGGGCTCCCAGTCAGAATCACATACTACAATTTGCAGAAGACAGGCAATGTCGCCCACTAAACACTGCTTTAGGTCAATTGTAGCGGGCCGTGATTCTGAATGTGATATTCATTGTACGGTTCAGGTATGTGCGGGCGTAGGGAGTCGCAATCGCGTGTATCATCGCGAAGAGCTCGAGCATTTGTACGTTAACGTGTTCGATCGCATGTGCCTTTGTATGTCGCGTGTGCTAAAGTGTATGTAACTTTGCGTGTATAAATTTTATTTTATAACCGTGTGCCTTTCGCATATTCGCGTGTGTTCTTGGATAATCGCGCGGATCGTGAATTTAATACTTTATTTTTGGTGTACGGCTCAGATGTAAGAAAGTGAGATCTTCCATATCACTGAAGTTCCCGGACATGTCGCCATGGAACGTGTTGTCTAGTGGATATGAACTTTATTTTTCGATTGGTTCTACTGAATGTATGGACCTAAGTTATTAGGACAGAGGGTAATGGTTTCCGGACGTGATCACGACGGACGTTTGTAGGTTCGCGTTTGAAGCTTCGTAAGTGCTAAAATGATCATTTTATTACCGGGGTGTTATCAAGTTTGCGTGATCGCGGGCGTAGGTGTGCGTTGTTAATCGCGAAGGGCTTAAGCGTTCGTATGTTAACGTGTTTGTCACGTAGGCTCGCGTGCATGTGACTTCGCGTATACAAAACTAGATTTTGTAACCGTGTGGTCATTCCTATATACGCGTGCGTTCTTGGATGGTCACGCGGACCTTCATTCTGATAGTTAGTTTTTGGTATACAATTCACATTCTGACAGGGAGTAAGTTACGCCATATCACTAGAATTCCCGGTCATGGCGCCAAGTAACGTGGTGTCCAGTTGATATGAGAGCTATCTTTTTTAATTTGTCCAATTCAAGGCATGGACCTAGTCTGCTGATATCAAGGATAAAGACATCCGGAAGTGATCAATTCATGATCGTGCGAGCGCGAGAGTTTTTAGGTTCACGATTGAGACCGCGTTTGAAAATTTATAAGCACTGAGGCGTTATCACCAGGATGTTATCATGTTTGCGAGATCGTGGGAGGAGGAAAAAAGGAAGGAAACGTCCCTTGCGACAAAGATAGATTAAAAATCAGCTTTAGGGGAGCAGAAAGGACACTCGCACATCTTTTTAAAATAATGGCAGGAATCCCATCAGGACCAGCCGAAGTCGAAGATTTCAATTTATCAATACCAGCAACAATGTCTTCCTCCGTAAAATGGATGTTACCTAGGTCCTGGGAACATCTCGTAGTCCGATTTCAACCTGTTCTGGAGTAGTCGGAACTGTTTTAAATGCACTCGAAAAATGTTTTGCAAACAGGTTACAGATACCGCGAGTCGTGCTAGAAGTTTCATTTGCCAAAGTCATACTAGAAGGAAGTCCACTCTCTTTACGCTTCTCATTTACAAAAGACCAGAAACGTTTGGCATTTCGCTCAAGGTCAGATTGCGTTTGTAACACATGCCGAGAGTATAGGAAGCGGTTATAAGCTTTGTAATTGTTGCTAGCATATATGAATTCCCGCTTTGTATTGGGATTTCGTCGGTTGGTGTAGTGCCGAAGCGCGGCTGCCCTCAGTCGTTTAAGTTCTCGGATACGTCGATTGGACCAAAGTGGTTTTGGTTTAGGACGCGGGGCTGGGACATATATTTCAAACAGTTGGGTCAGGATCGATGAGAACTTTTCTACTGCGTCATTTACATCGGTTGCGTTATTGAGCAAAGTCACCCAGTCAATCGTTTGCAGTGAGTTGTTGAGTTCAGGAAAATCGGTTTTTGAAAAGTTATACTTCAAATCGTCAAGAATCTCGTCAAAAATAACCTGTCCAGGACAGGTCTGCTCAACTAAGAGGGGAGGGTGATGCGAATCTATTTCAACGAGTGGCTCATCTGCACGGTAGACATGGCAGTTCTTGTATGCATCTTCATTTACAAACAGAAGATCTAACGTGCGATTTAGTCTGTTCGTGATGGTACACATTTGCAGCATGTTGAGTAATGACATCCCGTCTAGTAAAGCAACGCTAGATCTCGAAAGGGATTAGTCGGAATGGTCGGCGTAAGCATAACCGAAAGAAGTCGTTTTCCATACAAGACCAGGCTGGTTGTAATCTACAAATAACAAATGAGAAGCTTGTGGTTCTAGCGAATTAGCAATGTCAAGTGCGGATTGAATATGGTTCTGAATAACGTTTATGTTATCTGCGGAGTCCGGAGGGAGGTATACGACGCCCACGCATGTGTTAATACCATGGCTATTAAGGTTTACCCAGAGTTGTTCTACGCCGTAACTGTTAAAACTTTTTTGTTTAGACGCTAACTGATTAGAAACAGCTATAAGTACACGCCCGCCCCTTTTTTACCAGAAACGACTGAGTCACGATCGTTACGATAGACCGTATATCTAGGTCCAAACAGCTGCAGGGAATTGATTTCGTCGTTCAGCCATGTTTCTGTCAGGATAATGACATCGTGCTCTGCGTCGGTTACAGCTACGAACAGCTGATCGATCTTTGTGCGTAGTCCTCTCACGTTCTGGTAGTATATTCTGAGCTGGGAACGGGAATTCATTTGAAGGAAGGCAGTATCTGTATGTCTAGCTTCGGAGGAACATATACATTCCTGGCATTTACCTGGAGAAACAGTCGTGGTGTCTTCATAATTTGAGTCACGGATAGCTAGGTGGAAGTCAGCTACGGAGTCGGAAGTATGTTGTCCAACGGTAGACTGGAACCGAAAATTACTTTGAGGGGGTGCAGTATCAAAGATAGCTTCGAGAGAACATATACCCTCTTTGGCTTTACCTGGAGAAACAGTCGTGAGGTCATCATAATTTAGATTGCAGATGGCTTGATGAATATCTGCCACGGAGCCGGGAGTGTGTTGTCCAACAGTAGACTGGAACCGAAAATTACTTTGAGGGGGTGCAGTATCAAAAGTAGCTTCGAGAGGACATATACTCTCTTTGGCTTTACCTGGAGAAACAGTCGTGAGGTCATCATAATTTAGATTGCAGATGGCTTGATGAATATCAGCTACGGAGCCGGGAGTGTGTTGTCCAACGGTAGACTGGAACCGAAAATTACTTTGAGGGGATGCAGTATCAAGGGTAGCTTCGAGAGGACATATACCCTCTTTGGCTTTACCTGGAGAAACAGTTGCGATTTCATCATCGTTTGGATTGCAGATTGCTGGATGAATATCAGCTACGGAGCTGGGAGTATGTTGTCCAACAGAAGACTGGAACCGAAAATTATTTTGAGGGGGTGCAGTATCAAGGGTAGCTTCGAGAGGACATATACCCTCTTTGGCTTTACCTGGAGTAACAGAAAGTAATCCGTTCAAATATCCTGGTATGCTGGTCAACGGTAATTGCTATTCGTCTCGACTATTTGCTGACGCTTTCTTTCAACTATACACAGCGCATTCGAAACTGTAGGCTGCATGTTTTGTCTCCAGATTCAGCTTCCGGTCCCTATTCATCTGAGCGCAATTAGCACAGCAAAGTAATTCTGATGTACATTCTGCTGTAATGTGGTCCCCTGCGCATTTAGAGCAGACCTGAAAGTTTTTGCATTCAGTACTCTTGTGTCCATACGCACAGCATTTAAAGCAACGTACTATTCCAAAACACTCAACCACTCTACATCTTTCCCAGCCAATGTTTACACGCCCTAACTTGAGCATGGTCTCAAACGAATCACTTCAATCACATAATTATATGCTGTGTAATCATTCCGCTTAGTTTTAAATAACGTTATGAGTTTTAACTCTGTTAAGTTCACTGATTCATTTTGTTCTTTCAGGCTATTTTTAAGTTCACTCTCTGACAACTGTTCCGCAATCCCCACAATCTTCAATCTTGGTTTTGCCGGTTTCGGAACTGAGATTTCATAATTTTCCCCAAACTTCTCTCTCACCACTGCCACAACTGATTCTATTGCCTCCGCACTTTTCACACCGAGGATGATTGAGCCACCATTGCCTTCTCGAACAGTTTGAATTTTATTCGATGCACGGTCAATTTGGCTACGCAATTCATTCTTTGTTTTCCTAGCACTTTGATTCAATTCTTTAGGGTCATTCGTTATCGAGCACTCAGTCGAGATAGAAGTCTTTTGTCATCGGTCCGTACACTCTATAGCGACAAATAGTGTTAATCCGCGTTCAAGGTTATTTGCACACTCTACGCCTAGTTGAGGTTTCAGTATTTTTTCCCTTCTTTTGTGTTTCTGTTTCTGAACCGTTAGCCGGTCAGTGAAGTGAAGCACTGTTCTTCTAGTAAGCCATCTGGATACCGTTACCTACACAAGCTAAGTATTAGTTTTCGTTTCCCCTTCTTGGTTGTCTTAATAACGTGCACTGGGCAATAGGCCCGTGCAAAAATGACTTCCCCTGACGGCGGTTCGTCTCAAGGTGAGATGGACGTCGAAACAAAATCGGCTCCCCGGCTCAAAGTATATCCGAGCTCGGCCACCGGGCCATTTGTGATCTTCTTTCGGACCAAAGAAAAAAAGTGTTTGAATCTGTTGCAGATTTCTCGCGTTCTGACAGACCGGTATTCGGCCGTGACAGAAATATCGAAAATTCGCCCTGATAAGCTTCGGGTGGTTGTTAACAGTTCAACTCAGGCAAATGATATTGCTGGCTACGAGCCCTTTACGAGGGAGTACAGGGTGTATATTACAGCTAGCAGGGTTGAAGTCAGTGGGGTCGTTTCCGATTCGAGTCTGAATTGCGAGGACCTGCTAAAATATGGGACTGGCTGTTTCAAAGACCCCATGCTTAAGCCAGTGAACATACTGGAATGCAAACGTTTGCATTCAGCATCAGTCGCAGCTGACGGGAAGAAAACATACGTCAACTCAGACTCTTATCGGGTGACCTTCGCCGGCTCTGCCCTGCCTAATTACCTCCTCTTTGACAAGGTTCGTCTACCTGTTCGCCTCATTGTGCCGCGGGTCATGAACTGTACTAATTGCAAACAATTGGGACACACAGCCTCCCATTGTAGTAATAAAGCCCGCTGTGGGAAATGCGGTGGGAATCATGCGGATGATTCCTGTGGTAGAGATGTCGAAAAGTGTCTCTACTGTGGGGGAAACCCACATGATCTCCCTTCATGTCCCGCGTACAAACAGCGCGAGGAAAATCTTAAGCGTTCCCTTCAGGGACGCTCTAAGCGATTTTTTGCAGAAATGCTTAAGATAGCTACGCCACCTGTCTCTACGAACATCTTTACCAACTTGTCTACTGACGAAGGCGACTGTGATGAACCCCAGGAGGGAACATCTTCTGCTGTGCCTAGAAGTAGTAGAAAAAGGAAGAACATTTCCTCTTCCAAGCTTCGTCGTAAAGGCCAGAAGGTGTCTCTTCATGGTCCCCCTAAAATGACTACTCAAGGAAGTACTGTTGTAAAACCGAAGCAAGTTGCTCCACGTCTCAGTAACCTGAGCTCAGAAAAGGAGTTCCCAGCACTTCCAGGAACATCAAAAACCCCAAGTGTTCCCATATCTCAGCCAGAGAAAGAAAACAGTGCTGGCTTAATAAATTTCTCTGATATTGTGGACCGTATTCTTACAGCGTTGAACATTTCTGACCCCCTTAAAAGCATCTTGATAAGCTTTCTCCCCGCAGTAAAAACATTCTTGATGCAGTTCACTGCGAAATGGCCCCTCCTTTCAGCGATTGTATCCTTCGATGGCTAATTCATCGAACGAGGTCAAGGATTTAATCACTGTTCTACAGTGGAATTGCAGAAGTATTATCCCGAAAATCGATTCGTTTAAAATCTTACTAAATAATTTGAGATGCGATGCATTTGCCCTATGCGAGACATGGCTCACTTCAGAAATAACCCTACACTTTCACGATTTTAATATTATTCGCTTGGATCGAGAAGACTCTTACGGAGGAGTACTTTTGGGGATCAAAAAGTGCTATTCTTTCAATCGGATCGACCTCCCCTCGACACCAGGCATTGAAGTTGTCGCTTGCCAAACCAGAATTAAAGGCAAAGACCTTTGCATTGCTTCCACCTACATCCCCCCTAGAGCCTCAGTTAGCCACCGACGGCTTTGCGATATTGCGGAACTCCTCCCCGCACCGAGGCTAGCTTTAGGTGACTTCAACTCCCACGGCACGGCATGGGGTTGCCTTCATGACGATAATCGATCTACCCTACTCCATGAGCTTTGCGACAACTTCAATATGACCATTTTGAATACGGGTGAAATGACACGGATTCCTGCCCCTCCAGCGCGTCCGAGCGCCTTAGACCTGTCCCTCTGCTCGACATCGCTGCGGTTAGATTGCATGTGGAAGGTAGTCTCTGATCCCCACGGCAGCGACCATCTGCCAATCGTAATTAATATTGCTAACGGTTCAGGGCCACCGAATACAATCAATGTTTCGTATGACCTCACACGAAATATTGATTGGAAGAGCTACGCGTCCGCGATATCCGAAAAAGTAGAATCGACACAAGAGCTTCCTCCGGAGGAAGAGTACGGGTTCCTGGCTGGCTTGATTCTCGATACCGCGATTCAAGCTCAGACTAAACGCGTACCAGACGCGAATTCACGCGGGCGTCCTCCCAATCCATGGTGGGACAAAGAGTGCTCAGACGTGTACGCGGAGAAGGCCGCTGCGTATAAGACCTTCCGGGACGACGGGCTGCCAGCTAGCTACCGACAGTACGCGATGGCGGAAACGCGCATGAAGAGTTTGATAAAAGCCGGCCCGGCGCTTACGAAACCGAAACAGTACTAATGAGAGCGTGGAATATTCAAACCGTTGGATATTCGATTTTGCCAAGAAGGTTTGTCCGGATTCCGCCCCGGCACAGAAGATCTACCGCACCGCGTCCCCTCACAATAAAGCGAACGAAACACCGTTTTCGATGGTGGAGTTCTCACTTGCTCTCTTATCATGTAACAATAAAGCCCCAGGGCCAGACAGAATCAAATTTAACTTGTTAAAGAATCTGCCAGACTCTGCCAAGAGACGCTTGTTGAATTTATTTAATAAGTTTCTTGAGGGTAATATTGTCCCTCATGACTGGAGGCAAGTGAAGGTCATCGCCATTCAAAAACCAGGAAAACCAGCCTCCGACCACAACTCGTATCGACCGATTGCAATGCTGTCCTGTATCCGAAAGTTGTTCGAGAAAATGATCTTGTTTCGCCTCGATAATTGGGTTGAAGCAAATGGCTTACTGTCAGATACACAATTTGGATTCCGCAAAGGCAAAAAGACGAACGATTGTCTTGCGTTGCTCTCAACAGAAATTCAAATGGCTTATGCTAGCAAAGAGCAGATGGCATCAGTTTTCCTAGATATAAAGGGGGCTTTTGATTCAGTTTCTATCAAAATTCTTTATGAGAAGCTGCACCAGCATGGTCGACTCTAAACAACTTTTTGCTAAACTTGCTGTCTGAAAAACATATGCATTTTTCGCATGGTGATTTATCGACATCACGAATTAGCTACATGGGTCTTCCCCAGGGCTCATGTCTAAGCCCCCTTCTCTATAACTTTTACGTGAATGACATTGACGAATGTCTTGTCAATTCCTGTACGCTAAGGCAGCTTGCAGATGACGGTGTGGTCTCTATTACAGGTCCCAAAGCCGTCGATCTGCAAGGACCGTTGCAAGATACCTTGGACAATTTGTCTGCTTGGGCCCTCCAGCTAGGTATCGAGTTCTCCACGGAGAAAACTGAGCTAGTCGTATTTTCAAGGAAGCGTGAACCAGCGCAACTACAGCTTCAATTAATGGGTCAAACTATTGCTCAGGTTTCATCTTTCAAATATCTCGGGGTCTGGTTCGACTCTAAAGGAACCTGGGGATGTCACAATCGAGATCCTACAGAGTCCTAAGTATCGTTATCTACAAACACGATTGAGTTTGTATTACATAAGAAAAAACTTCAACATGTCAATTCGTTAAAAAATATTTATATATTTCAAGAATTATATAGGGCAACAGAATGTAGTAATGCTTTTGAATAATTTTCATATGATTCAGGAACCTTAACTTTATTCCAAGCCGTAGAAAAGTTCATGTTGCACAGCTCTGTGAAACTATGCTGATTTTATAGTTTCACAGAGCTGTGGCACATGGAATCTTAAAATATGAAACTTTTAACTAGAAGTTTCGCTTTTGTTCAACTTTCTACAAAACATTCAATGTGTTTCTCGTACGCAGGGTGTAGGATCTCTTTGAAACAAGACTGATATAATCACTGAAACTGGCAATAGCCTGAAAATATAAAAATTTACTTCAGTGTGGTTACTATGTTACAGAATTCAATACCTTCCAAGAGATCCGTCCAAACTGAGAATTGAACGGTGTTCTATTAGTTTATGACAATTTGTTCCTGTGGATCCAAATTGGTTGTGCCTTGTACTAATACTCATCGTGACCCGCAATCCGGCTACCTTCCCACCAATGCTTTCCAGGCTTTTATAAATGGTGTTCACGATATTCACTGGTGGAAGACATTGGACGATGATGTCAAACTAATTACCACAGAGCAGCAGCTCTTCAATGCAGCTATAATTATGTCTTGCCAGCTTCTCGTTTGCTTCACTCTGCTGCCATTGAGATGCATTTTCGGGGTAGCTTGTTAATGTTCTGGAAATCTCGGACATATCCGATAAGCTGCTTCTGGGAGCGTAACAATACGGGCATGGGTAGGACGAACTGTAACCCATTATTCCAAGTAGTAGGTTAACTATCTTCAGGTCACCTAAGACCATAGTTTCTACAGAGTTTAGCTAAATCAAAGTTATGCCTATTTGGGATATATTTGTATAATTTTCCGGTATTCCAAGGACAACCGCTAGTAGCAATATTTTCCTAACGCCAGTGCACATAAGAGGATTCCTTCTATCTCTGGAACTTTCGTAGGTTCCTATCTGAAAGTTAGACAGTGTAAGAGTTAAGAACCCATCTCCACCATCAATGTCAATATTGGGAAAAACTTTTTTCTTTGTTACTCAATTGCGTTTCGGCTTCGCCTCATCAGAAACTGACACTAACTTATTGTCGGAATAGATTAGCGCCGGCTTGACGCAAATCCCTTAAAACTAAAACACACTTTGTGTTTCAATCGAACGACTGATCAAACGTGATGTCCCGTTCGAGCAGAAGTTCTGTTTATGCCGATGAGACACAGTGAAGCCGAAACTTGTCTTGGCTTGTAACCCGTCAGGGTAACAATTTAGCACTGGGTGG
This sequence comes from Topomyia yanbarensis, assembly GCF_030247195.1. Lineage (NCBI taxonomy): Eukaryota > Metazoa > Arthropoda > Insecta > Diptera > Culicidae > Topomyia > Topomyia yanbarensis. The sequence continues at coordinate 223,494,455 of NC_080672.1, forward strand.
AAATATACCCTTTTTTTGCGTATACACTCCGTAGAGTGTATTGTTTACGTTAAAGTCATGCTCACCGCTGTTCGATACCGTTCACATTTAGTTTGTAAATTTTTATAGTTTCGTGTTTGTGAACGGTTTTGTGTAATCAGATAGGTGTAGTAATTTTTGTTTTATGTTTGTATACAAGAAACATAGGGCTTAGATAGGCCACCGCTCTCCTCTTGCTGCAATAAGTGTACTGGATATGCTACACATAGCGATGACAGATATGCGGCGGTACGGTTCTTTTGGTGTTGGTGTTTGTTTTTTCGTGTCGTGAGGAAGGCGGCCATCGTAATATAGAGAGAAAGTGACGGACCACGGCAATGAAAAGACGTCCAGAAAATTATTGTTTTTAATTCGGGATAGTTTCCCGCCACCGTAACCAACGTTCAGTGCGCGTGTGCGACGGTCGATTTCCGTCGAAAGTGCCGGCCCGTGGTCCGGGTGCTCATTTGTTTAGTGGTGCTGGATCGCCGTCGGGGGAAGCTAATTCCCAAGGAGCTTTCGCTTCCCCGGCTAACCGTTAAGGATCCGACGCACCCGCCCCTCTCGCTGCAGAGGATAAGTAGAACGAGCCTTGCTCTCCTCTGTAGCTAACAGCCAAGGAGAGGGAAGCAGGTAGGACAACGGCTCCACCTGGGAAGAACACTGCGGAGTCTTCTGGGATTCCTTGCGGGGAGCAAGTGAATCCGGTGATTTGTCACCAACGTCGCTAGGGAGGTTCCAACAAAGGAGCCAAGCTCACCTCCCTAGCTAATTGTCAAGGACCGCTGCCGGAGCAGCCAACGACCAAAGGAGAACGCGGCCGTTGTTGTCCGGGCCGGTCGGAGGAAACCGCCAGCCTTTCCGCCAGCAGTAGCAGATCACCACCAGCAGCAGCAGTTGAGAGAGTAGCGGAGAATAAAAGTCGGTAAATTTAATAATTTATTTTGTTCGATTACTTTTTTTGTTGTGTTACGAAATCCGAAAGTCTTGGTAGAAGCACCTAGGCCGCCCTGAAACGAAGGGTACGCCGGGCAAATAATAACCCGAGTAGCGGGCAAACCCCTACTTACAGGCTTAGCAGGCCTATGCGAAAGCACTATGCTATATTTCACCCTAAGGAGGAAAATTTGGTAAAAACCAAAATTTCTCACTAGGGTGAAAATTTGTTGGTAAAACCAGTCTTTGTACAGGAGGGCACAAATCCTTAATTCATACTCAATTGCGTTTCGGCTTCGCCTCATCAGAAACCGACACTAATTTATTGTCGGAATAGATTCGCGCCGGCTTGACGCAAATCCCTTAAAACTAAAACACACTTTGTGTTTCAATCGAACGACTGATCAAACGTGATGTCCCGTTCGAGCAGAAGTTCTGTTTATGCCGATGAGACACAGTGAAGCCGAAACTTGTCTTGGCTTAGCAGGCCTATGCGAAAGCACTATGCTATATTTCACCCAAAGGAGGAAAATTTGGTAAAAACCAAAATTTCTCACTAGGGTGAAAATTTGTTGGTAAACCCAGTCTTTGTACAGGAGGGCACAAATCCTTATTTTATACACAATTGCGTTTCGGCTTCGCCTCATCAGAATCCGACACTAACTTATTGTCGGAATAGATTAGCGCCGGCTTGACGCAAATCCTTTACAACTTAAACACACTTTGTGTTTCAATCGAACGACTGATCAAACGTGATGTCCCGTTCGAGCAGAAGTTCTGTTCATGCCGATGAGACACAGTGAAGCCGAAACTTGTCTTGGCTTAGCAGGCCTATGCGAAAGCACTGTGCTATATTTCACCCTAAGGAGGAAATTTTTGGTAAAAACCAAAATTTCTCACCAGGGTGAAAATTTGTTGGTAAAACCAGTCTTTGTACAGGAGGGCACAAATTCTTATTTCATACTCAATTGCGTTTCGGCTTCACCTCATCAGAAACCGACACTAACTTATTGTCGGAATAGATTAGCGACGTGAGTTTTTTCATTGGTTGAAGGACCTCCCATTACAGATCAGTTCAACTAATTCCAATCATTATTGGCTATTTATTGCAATACACAACTGGTATAAGGGTATGGTACTTGAAAATAGCTTTCCAAACGCTTATTGAGTTTCGCAAGTTCTTTGTTCAAATTAGGAGCCATGGGAATATCAAACGCTCAAAGAGTACTGCGTAATAAACTTTACAAAACGTAAACTCCCTGTTTATAGTTTCCGTTGGCAGGAATAACGTAAGAACAATATGACCATATGTGCGTCGGATAAAACCAGTTTCTGCTGTCAATATCTGGCAAGTATCGTTCTTTGCTAGTTTGTCTTTTTTCGGTACGTTACACAAACTCACTTTTTAAGGCACCGAACACAACAAGCCTACTACGATCTAAAAAATGCGCATGCTAAATTGATTACACTGTGCAAAAATAATTGCGAAGTCGAAATCAAATCGAAGTGGATTATTTTCCTGGACACATTTCTATCCAACAGCACAAGCAGTCGACTTAGACGTACTTTATGGTAACGCCAATGCTGGTAGAGTGAATCACATGAAGTAACGGCCATAGAAAAAGAAATTTTTGCTAGCCCTTTGCTTGGTTTTGCAATACAAATAGAAATAATGAAAAATGAAATAATAGTCCTACTTAGTTAGACATCTGGGGCCACACCGTGTTATTGGAATAATGGTATTAACTCACAGCCACCCTCATTAAGTTGAAAAAATAAAAATGTTCCTCAACCCTCGATGGATTATTTTCAAACAAGTTTTAAATGAAAGGTATAAAGGTCTGTTATCGAATGGCGAAAGATTCAGCGATGCTTATTTTTTGTTATAAAGTCATTTTATATACACACCGTATTCTGCTCGAAACATTACGTGCTCATGTGAAAGGAAAGTGCTTGTCATCAATGAAAGCGCGTATGATATTTCGCGTGAGTTAACAATATAATAATTTAAGGTGTTCTTGAAGCAGATAATCGAAAAAACATGATCGAAAAAGAGAAGGAAAATGATTCCATAAAAATGATCCAAAGCGCAAACGTGGTCGTCGCACAGCTAAGCATCCACATGAGCCGGGCTGCACAACTTCCATCCCACACTCTGGTGACGACGTGGACACCGAAAAGTCATTCGCAAGTACAAAATCAGAAGCAGCTGCTGAAAAAACGTGATCTTTCAACATTTCCTTCCGCGGTTTCATGATTTTTCACATCCTTTGCCACTTTCTTATTTTATTACCTGAATGACGTCAATGGATTGCATTTGTTATTCGCGTTACTAATTTTTAAATAATCTGCAGTATTCATACTTTTCAAATAAAAGTTGAACCGCAGATTTTCTAGGCGTGTATATTGTTTTATTCCACCTCGAATATAGTGAACTATCGTACCCTCACAGTTTAAAAACATCGAAAAAAGTGTCTCCGTCTTATTGGATGTAGCTTGAAAAATATTTAGCCACGCATAAAATCATTATTGCCAAAATGATGCCAGGTGTGAAACCTTTCCAGAAGTGTCATTAAAGTTGAAATGATTAATTGAAATGATATACTATAATGTACAAAAGTTTTGATCAATTCGCTTTAAGCAAAGTTCTAAAAAATTCGGAAGAAAAAATGTTTTTTTCACGCTAAAGCAATCCCTATTCCCCCCCCCCCCCCCCAAAAATCGCCCTCAACTTCTACAAAGCAAAATGTAGTGCAGCCAGCTCCATAGAGCTCCACCAACTTACCTGTACCGCCAACTAGCTTTCGCATATGAATGTTAACCTTCCGGCAGCCGCGCTAGTGCACTGAGTGCACGCTGGTCTGAAAAACTAGCGAAATCGTCTTAGGCCATCAGCGGCTGCTCGTTCAGTGGTCCATATGCGCGACTTCCGGAGGGTTAAAATATATATGGGAGAATCTCCGCGGCTTAAGAAATATGGTGGGATATGGCCCGACATTTTCAGCCTGAAAAATCGGAACATATATGATGTTTGTTGAACCACTATTATAATAAACCACCAATAAACACTTTGAAATCCAACCATCAGTGCTTTATCACATTAATTTTAAAAACGCTTTTAATCCACCTAACAGTGTGATGAGACTTTTCTTATAACTCTTATCACTCTCTTCGGATATTATATCGTTTGAGAACATTTAGAACTTGATGATTCGCGATGTTTTTGATAACACATACTACATGGGATAGGGATAGTACATCACATAGTTGTCATATACAGGAAAATAAATCATAATTCGAGTTCTAAAATTTTGAAGAAGAAAAAACAGCCACGGTAATATTGAACTGAAAAACCTGTTTTAATCCACCTATAGGTGCAATTGTGCCTTTCTCATTTCTCCAAATTATGATTTAATAACTGGTTCGTACAATATAACATTATGGAAATGTCTTTCATTCTTATTACACTTGGTAAGTATATATAAGAGCACCTGAGATGGAATTTAATATCAGTTTCCGGGGACGCAACACCTTTCATTTGAGACTAAGTTGATCAAATCGTTCTAGCCATTTTCGAAAAACCAATATAACCGTTATTCTGAATTTGGATGCTTCCGGATCCGTCGATGGTGGCCAGTGTGGCCAAAGAGACTTTGAATGACTGTTGGTGACCTAGATCTACAAATTCAACAGTTGTGTTTATATTTTGGAAAAAAAATCACCTCACCAATTCATCGCAGAATTCGTTAGAATCGGGATTTGCTGCGTGATCGTACGTATCACCCTGTAATTCAGGAACCAGAACTCGGATCCACACAAAATTCAACAGCAGCTGATGGACCTTTCATTTAAAATCAAGTTTGTCAAAATCGGTTCAGAAAATTCCGAGAAACCGATGTGGACAAATCAACAAATTTTGTTTTGTAACCATACTCTTCAACTCGTAATCCGGGACAAGATGTCGGTTAAAAATGAAATTCAATAGCAACCTATGGGAATATTATACCTTTCATTTGAATCTTAGTTTGTAAAAATCGGTTCAGCCATCTCCAAGAAACCGATGTGGACATTTTGTTAACAAATCCGCACATACACACATACATACATACATACATACATACATACATACATACATACATACATACATACATACATACATACATACATACATACATACATACATACACATATACATACACACATACATACACACAGATATTTTGCGATCTCGGCGAACTGAGTCGAATGTTATATGAGACTTGGCCCTCCGGGCCTCGGTTAGAGAATCGGTTTTTGAAGCAATTGCATAACCTTTCTATATGAGAAAGGCAAAAGAATAATATTTAATTAGCTTAATAAGCATGAGTTCAATGTTATCTTCATGTGATTATAATTTGGAAAGGTTGGTGGAATGGGTTTGAACGTGTAGGGAATGGGGGGTTAGTAGAGTGGGAGTGGAGGATGCGTCAGAAATCCTTCATCTTATTTCGGTATACGGGATGGATGAAGGAAATGCGGGCGTGAGGGTGGTCCAAGGGGAGGGGAGTGATGAAGGAGGGAGGTGTAAGGGCAAGACGGGGGGGGGGGGGGGGGCGGCGACGCAATACTCAACTGCATATTTTGCCTTCCATTTGAGACTTGGTTTGAGAAAATCGGTTCAGTCATCACCGAAGAACCGATTTGACTTTAATTGTGGAATATGTCCGGAATTCCGGACTTCCGGAATCGTCGATAGTGGACAATATATTCAAAGAATGTTTGATTGGGAATCAGTGATCTAGATCTGCGATTAGAAGTTATTTGGTGACCATTTCAATAGTTTTTAGCCTCTGAGGTATTACGATTGTACCGATTTATATGGGAAATTCCAGTGTATCCTTACTAACACCCCTGTAACTCCGGAAGCAAGAGTCAGAACCGAATGAAATTCAGCAGCAGTCAATGGCATTACTGTATCTTTCATTTGAAATCAAGTTTGTAAAAATCGGTAGAGAATTCGTTGGGGAATGGGTGTGATATTAGCTTAGGAACTTGGCGGGTTCCCCGGGGGCGTCATGAACCGTCATAGGTGGCCAATGTGGTCAAAGCTACTTTGATTGATCATTAGTGATCCAGACCCGCAAACTAGAGTAATGTTACATCAATTTTAATATGTTTTACATCATTTGAACATCATGGTGATACCAGTTTATATGGGAATTTGCTGTGTGACCGCACTCTTCAACCCGTAACTCCGGAACCGGAAGTCGGGTCAACTAAAAATTCAATAGCAGCTTATGGGAGCGTTATACCTTTCAGATGAAACTAAGTTTGCGAAAATCGGTTCAGCCATCTCTGAGAAAATTGTGTGAGTTTAAATGACACACACACATACACACACACACAGACATTTGCCGATCTCGACGAACTGAATCGAATGGTGTATGACACTCGGCCCTCCGGGCCTCGGTTAAAAAGTCGGTTTTTACAGTGATTGCATAGCCTTTCTTTATATGAGAAAGGCAAAAAGGTGCGAAATCGGCAAAGTCCCAAAAAGTCGATTTTTACAAAAAAATTAAAGGGTTGTGTACAGGACACGACCACGGTGACATTAAAAATGTAGCTTTTTTCAAGAGCGTGCAAATGAATTTTATCTATCACACATATCGACTCACGTTCTTGTTCACTCGCCTGTTTTCATATGTTACAATTTGCTATATACCCTCCCCATCAAAACATAATTTATTGAAGGTCTTTTAACGGTAATCTATTAATTAATCAAGTATCTCACTAGGTGATTGGCATTATTTGGCTGATCCATCTAGTAAAAATAGGCTGGTCTGTCCAGAAAATATATTCAAAAGAAATGTTCCATATTGAGAGCTGTGATGAGGAAGCCCACGCCCGCCAACGGAAATATACAGATTCTCCATGAAATATGAAATTTCATTTTCCATTTAAATTTTCAATAATGTACTAATAAACTTAAGTAAACAATCTTAAGTTTAAGTATTTCTTGATCGATTAGTGGTAGAAAAAATGAAATTACACTCAAGTTTTTTTTACGCGGTTTTTTTTTGCGCGGTATTTTTTTACGCGGTTTTTTTACGCGGATTTTGAAATTTACGCGGTTTTCATTTACGCGGATTTTGAAATTTACGCGGTTTTCATTTACGCGGTTTTTGAAATTTACGCGGTTTTCATTTACGCGGTTTTTGAAATTTACGCGGTTTTCATTTACGCGGATTTTGAAATTTACGCGGTATCCATCAATGAGGTTCCCTTTATCGCGGATTCTTAAATTTAAGTGGTCTTCATTTACGTGGATTTTGAAATTTACGCGGTTTTCATTTACGCGGATTTTGAAATTTACGCGGTTTTCATTTACGCGGATTTTGAAATTTACGCGGTTTTCATTTACGCGGATTTTGAAATTTACGCGGTTTTCATTTACGCGGATTTTGAAATTTACGCGGTTTTCATTTACGCGGTTTTCATTTACGCGGCTCCTATCCCCCGCGTAAAAAAACCTGAGTGTATTTGATAAATTACATTGTTATGCAACGTTCGCACTACCAGTTAAAACGGGTTTTATGCTATCTTGGTGACATTTTTCTTGTTGCTAATTATTAAAACGTGTTATAACTCTGTAGTGTAAACATTGTATTATTAAACCAATTCTGCAGCGTTTTATGTTATATAGGTGTTTCATGTGGTAATAGGACTGACATAATTATATCTTCAGTACAGCGGTTTGTTTCATAATTTAAAACAGATTTATTTTAAAATTTAAATTCGTATACCCAACCGTTCTATTTGTTGTATACTTTAAAACGCAATTAGAACTGTGTTTTAAATACATAGGGTAGGACAGATATTCTGACTGGATAAACTGGGAAAACAATTTTAAGTCCAGTAACGCTTAAGACATGGCTTGAATTTGAATCGAAAAAGAACACCCGCTTCAACTGCTGGTGGGACGGTAAGTTCTGTTTTAAAATTTTCCGTTGTGTGCAGTACGAAATAAAAGTGTTTGAAATTAGAAAACAAAAAGTTCTGCTGGGAATGTGATTGTTTCCGATGCAATTACACTCAGATTTTTCACGCAGGGGATACAGGCCGTGTAAATGAAAACCGCGTAAATTAAAAAAAAACGCGTTAATGAAAACCGCGTAAATTTCAAAATCCGCGTAGAAAAACCTGAGTGTACTCTCCTATATAAAATACTACGTTGCTGAACAGTGCAATAACTACAGAAGCACGTTGTCAGATGCCTTACTGATAAAAAACGTATAACCGAAATATGAAACATGAAAACCAATAGGCTCTTTACCCTACGCAGCTACAAAGCGCCGTAAACATGGATTAACAAGTTACAACGCACACGCATGCATAAAAATAAATATATTTTTTTCAAACGCAACACTCTTAAGCAGCACACACCGTATTGAATTTAATCCAAACCACCCCGCCCACCCACTTTGCAAATCATTCTGTGACACCGTGCTGGTACCCCAAAAAATCCGCACACGGCCACCGCTGCCGAAAATGCATAGCGTCTACCGCTTATTGTAGTGCCCAGACGCTGCAGCCATGATCTTACCCGTTCGACATAAGAACAAAAACTGATTCAAACGGGTACGCGTCACCTCTATTTATAAACTAACCGTATATGGTTTAGCCACTTAGGTGCGAGTGTGTGCAAATGCCAACGTTAAAGAAAATCGATAGCGCTTATTGCATCACCCGGAGACGATGTTTCTCGTATGGGACAAGAGCAACAACTGATTTAAACGGACATGCGTTGCTTCTATTTATGACTTTTCGTGTTTCATTGAGCAACTAAGCTGCCCTCTCTTGACGGCTGTGTCTGAAAAATCTGCCTCACGAATGGTAATTTTCCCGTTTTTCGTGAACTTTTTAATTTTACCAATTTCCAAAAGTTTACTTTTATTGCGGAGATATTAAATTATTACCAATATTTAAGTTAGGTGTTTCTGAATCAGTTGGTGTATGAATGATTAAAATACACCTAGTAATATCGGAGTTATAAGCGTGCAAACCTTACATAGTTTCGTTACATGGGAGATAGTTTAGATTTTAGAATGACACCTAGCCCCAGATAGTGGAGTAAGACATTTTTAATGTCAAAAAAAAAGTTTCGAGATAACATATAATCTCGACGTTTCATGCATTTTAAAGATGTTTGGCATCAAAAATACGAATTCGAAATTTCATGGGGTCCCCCCTTTGAAAAAAAAATTTGAGTTCCGGCTTATATGGGAATTTCATATGTGACCGGACGATTTAGTCTATATTTCCGGCCCCATATAAGCGATCCGCACGAAATTTTATAAACATCTGTGGGGATATTATAGCTATCATTTGGGACTAAGTTTGTGAAAATCGGACCAACCATTTCCAGGAAACTGATGTGAGTTCGTAAATTTTGAAAGATGGCCGCTTTTCCCGGGCACTTCCGGAACCGTCTATGGTGGTCAATGTAGTGAACGAAAGGTTGGCCGTCGGTGACCTAGAACAGCAAATTGAAGTTGTTTGAGAGACATTTTAGCGAAGTTTTTACCTTTTTTGCTTTCATCGGAGTATCGGTTTGAATCACAATTTGCTATGTGATCGCACGCCACAACCTATAACTCCGGAACCGGAAGTCGGATCGGGATGAAATTAAATAGCCATTTACGGGGACGCAATACCTTTCATTTGAGGCCAAGTTTAGTCGAATCGGTCTAGCCATCTCCGAGAAACCGATGTGACTGTTATTCTGAATTTAGATACTTCCGCCGGGGCTTCCGGAATCGATGATGGTGGCCAATGTGGCCAAATAGACTTTGAATGGATGTTAGTGACCTAATACTACAAATCGAAGCAGTTGTGGTCATATTTTCGAAAAAATTTCACCTTTATGCATTCATTGCAGAATGTATTAAAATCGACATTTTCTGCGTGTTCGTACTCATCACCCTGTAATTCCGGAACCGGAAGTCGGATCCATTAGAAATTCAATAGCAGCCTATGGGAACGTTGCACCTTTCATTTGAGACTAAGTTTGTCAAAATCGGTTCAGCCATCTCTGAGAAAAATGAGTGATATTTTTGGTAACATACACACACACATACGCACATACACACACATACATACATACACACATACATACACACACAGACATTTGCCGAACTCGACGAACTGAATCGAATGGTACATGTCGCTCGGCCCTCCGGGCCTCCCTTAAAAAGTCGGTTTTCAGAGCAATTGCAATACCTTTCTATTGAGAAAGGCAAAAATTTCACCTTTTTACATTCATCGCAGAATTCGTTAGAATCGAGATTTGCTGCGTGATCCTCCGTATCACCCTGTAATTCAGGAACCAGAACTCGGATCCACACAAAATTCAACTGCAGCTGATGGACCTTCCATTTAAATTCAAGTTTGTCAAAATCGGTTCAGAAAATTCCGAGAAACCGATGTGGACAAATCAACAAATTTTGTTTGGTAACCATACTCTTCAACTCGTAATCCGGGACAAAATGTCGGTTGAAAATCAAATTCAATAGCAACCTATGGGAATAGTATACCTTTCATTTGAATCTTAGTTTGTAAAAATCGGTTCAGCCATCTCCAAAAAACCGATTTTGTTAACAAATCCGCACATACACACATACATACATACATACATACATACATACATACATACATACATACATACATACATACATACATACATACATACACACATACACACATACACACATACATACACACAGATATTTTGCGATCTCGGCGAACTGAGTCGTATGTTATATGAGACTCGGCCCTCCGGGCCTCGGTTATAAAGTCGGTTTTTGGAGCAATTGCGTAACCTTTATATATCAGAAAGGCAAAAGAATAGTATTTAATTAGCTTAATCATCATGAGTTCAATGTTATCTTCATGTGATTATATTTTGAAATGTTGGTGGAATGGGTTTAAAAGTGGAGGGAATGGGGGGTTAGTAGAGTGGAAGTGGAGGATGCGTCAGAAATCCTTCATCTCATTTTGGTATACGGGGTGGATGAAGGAAATGCGGGCGTCAGGGTGGTCCAAGGGGACGGTAGTGATGAAGGAGGGAGATGTAAGGGCAAGGCGGGAGGGGGGGGGGGGGGGTGGGGGGAGGGGCTCTGATGGAATACTCAGCTGCATATTTTGCCTTCCATTTGAGACTTGGTTTGAGAAAATCGGTTCAGTCATCACCGAAGAACCGATGTGACTTTATTTGTGGAATATGCCCGGAATTCCGGACTTCCGGAATCGTCGATAGTGGACAATATATTCAAAGAATGTTTGATTGGCAATCAGTGATCTAGATCTGCGATTAGAAGTAATTTGGTGACCATTTCAATAGTTTTTAGCCTCTGAGGTATTACGATTGTACCGATTTATATGGGAAATTCCAGTGTATCCTTACTAACAGCCCTGTAACTCCGGAAGCAAGAGTCAGAACAGAATGAAATTCAGCAGCAGTCAATGGTATTACTGTATCTTTCATTTGAAATCAAGTTTGTAAAAATCGGTAGAGAATTCGTTGGGGAATGGGTGTGATATTAGCTTAGGAACTTGGCGGGTTCCCCGGGGGCGTCATGAACTGTCATAGGTGGCCAATGTGGTCAAAGGTGCTTTGATTGATCATTAGTGATCCAGACCCGCAAACTAGAGTAATGTTACATCAATTTTAATATGTTTTACATCATTTGAACATCATGGTGGTACCAGTTTATATGGGAATTTGCTGTGTGACCGCACTCTTCAACCCGTAACTCCGGAACCGGAAGTCGGGTCAACTAAAAATTCAATAGCAGCTTATGGGAGCGTTATACCTTTCATATGAAACTAAGTTTGCGAAAATCGGTTCAGCCATCTCTGAGAAAATTGTGTGAGTTTAAATGACACACTTACATACACACACACATACATACACACACAGACATTTGCCGATCTCGACGAACTGAATCGAATGGTGTATGACACTCGGCCCTCCGTTAAAAAGTCGATTTTTACAGTGATTGCATAGCCTTTCTTTATATGAGAAAGGCAAAACCATAAAATTTGAGTAATATCTGCACTAAATCAACCAAAAACATAGGGGGTCGGGTTTACCCCACCATTTTAGAAAACAGCAAAAATGAACATTTTTGTAAAACGCTTGTATATCAAGATATTCCGAAGACCCAAATAAAATGCTATATACAAAAAGTTGCCCAGGAGTCTAACCTTTAATTTGGTATATAAAACGACTTGATCCGATGTAGAATGAGCATTTAACAGCCAAAACCATTTACTAGGTCGGATTTGCCCCACCTTACCCTACACACATACATACATACACACATACATACACACATACATACACACAGATATTTTGCGACCTCGGCGAACTGAGTCGAATGTTATATGAGACTCGGCCCTCCGGGCCTTGGTTAGAAAGTCGGTTTTGGAGCAATTGCATAACCTTTCTATATGAGAAAGGCAAAAGAATAATATTTAATTAGCTTAATCAGCATGAGTTCAATGTTATCTTCATGTGATTATATTTTGAAATGGTGGAATGGGTTTGAAAGTGGAAGGAATGGGGGGTTAGTAGAATGGGAGTGGAGGATGCGTCAGAAATCCTTCATCTTATTTCGGTGTACGGGGTGGATGAAGGAAATGCGGGCGTGAGGGTGGTCCATGGAGAGGGGAGTGATGAAGGAGGGAGGTGTAAGGGCAAGGAGGTTGTGTGAGTTTAAATGACACACACACATACACACACACACACACATACATACACACACAGACATTTGCCGATCTCGACGAACTGAATCGAATGGTGTATGACACTCGGCCCTCCGATATTTACAGTGATTGCATAGCCTTTCTTTATATGAGAAAGGCAAAAAGGTGCGAAGTCCCAAAAAGTCGATTTTTATAAAAAAAAAATTCGAGATAGCATAAAATCTCGACGTTTCATGCATTTTAAAGATGTTTGGCATCAAAAATACGAATTCGATTTCTGAAATTTCATGGGGTCCCCCCTTTGAAAAAAAATTGAGTTCCGGCTTATATGGGAATTTCATATGTGACCGGACGATTTAGTCTATATTTCCGGACCCATATAAGCGATCCGCACGAAATTCAATAGACATCTTTGGGGATATTATAGCTATCATTTGGGACTAGGTTTGTGAAAATCGGACCAACCATTTCCGGGAAACTAATGTGAGTTCGTCAATTTTGAAAGACGGCCGCTTTTCCCGAGCACTTCCGGAACCGTCTATGGTGGGCAATGTAGTCAACGAAAGTTTGGCCGTCGGTGACCTAGAACAGCAAATTGAAGTTGTCTGAGAGACATTTTAGCGAAATTTTTACCTTTTTCGCTTTCATCGGAGTATCGGTTTGAATCACAATTTGCTATGTGATCGCACGCCACAACCTGTAACTCTGGAACCGGAAGTCGGATCGAGATGAAATTAAATTGCCAATTACGGGGACGCAATACCTTTCATTTGAGGCCAAGTTTAGTCGAATCGGTCTGGCCATCTCCGAGAAACCGATGTGACTGTTATTCTGAATTTAGATACTTCCGCCGGGGCTTCCGGAACCGATGATGGTGGCCAATGTGGCCAAATAGACTTTGAATGGATGTTAGTGACCTAATACTACAAATCGAAGCAGTTGTGGTCATATTTTGGAAAAATTTTCACCTTTATACAGTGACACAATCTCATTTTCGTACACCGCTGTGCGGAATGCTTATATGCATTTTACAAGTAAAAAATGAGTTCACGAGACATTTTATTTATGTAGAAATAGTTTACTAGACAGCATAAGGAAGATACAATAATTATCTTTGTACTACAAATGCTCATTTTTTCACAAAAAATCATAATTCTAAAGATAGTCAAATATACACGCAATCTCATATTCGTACAGTACACATATTTTTTTCAAAAATCAATTGAAATTTCTATAATAAATATTCAATGTGGTACCTTTTGTTTGTAATTACAGTTTTCAATCGTATTGGAATGCTAACAACTAGTTTTTGTGTGCATTCAACTTAAATTTTATCTCATTCTTCTAAATAGTAGTTTCTAAGATCATTCTCATTATAATCCGGATAGTTTTTCACTTTTTATCCAAATACTCCCATTTATTTTTCAAATCAGTTAGTAAACGGGGTCTGCAGTGGAGAATCCATAACATTTAAACAATTATAAATTTACTCTGAACGTTTTTTGCACGCCTGATGCTTTAGTTTTTTCTCCTGGTCGAATTTCCAATGTCCACCATTTTTTAGTAAAAGTACCATTTTACGGAAGCTTTGCTTTAAAATTTATTTTAAGATATTCATATTAAAATGCATATTCTGATCCATTATTCCATCAATGAAGGCCAAATTTCTAGCACTTCTAGTGGACATATAATACTCCATACAATAACTCCACTGTCCCTGCGCTTAGCTGCTGTTATAAGACTATTACGTCAAGGTCTGAGTTCGATTTCCTCCACCCAAAACAACAGCCATTTGAGTCAAAGATGTTGAATTTGGACTCGTAGACAAAGTTTAACATCTTTCCAATATTCCAATAAAGTTGTTTAGTGTATAAAAAATCAATTCTTTGTTCTTCTCATTGATGAACAGCTTCTTGCTCAGAACACAGGCATTGTAATTGTCAGTTCTCCGTACATTACGAGCCGTACCAAAGCAGACTTATACTTAAATGCTATGATTCAATTTATTTACCATGTTACCACATTAATTACTCGATTTTTCTAATTAAAAATCGTTTATCCCTCATCGCAAATTTTTTACAGTTCAAGTTTTTCGCAATATCTGTTCTGCATTTCGCCACATGAAAGTTTTTAACAACATGTTAAATAGTTGGACGCAACCTTTGAACAATTTCAAAGATTTTATGAAGTGATTTAGCTTCATTTTGGTGAGTGATAATTAGTTTCCGTCCCATAATGGCAGTTAGTTTACTTTTTTTTAACCATTACGTCAATTTGAGGGAATTTCTTAAACTAGTGTCGAGGAAACTATGCCAATGAACACTTTTCTGTAGTCATAAAATCTATTTTTCAAAGTAAAACAAAAAAAAATAAAGAAATAACAGGTCAAAATAAATAACAGGTAATAAGGAAATAACAGGTACAAATTGAATGACTTTTCAAAAGTGTACGAATATGAAATTGTGCCATTTTCACACCAAGTAATGATTTTTATGTGTAGTGTACGGAAACTTGCACACTTTAGATTACAAATGATAAGAAAATGACCGATGATGATTCTACTACCACATTTACAAAGCAATACCTATATTAAATAGCGCAAACGTTTGTGAAACAATATTAAATATATACACAAATATATATATTTTTCCTTGTCCTGATACTAGGTGTAAACCAACAGAATACCGTATGCAATAAAATTACAATTACAATTACAATTACACTAGAGGTGTACGAATATGAGATTGTGTCACTGTACATTCATTGCAGAATTTATTAAAATCGACATTTTCTGCATGTTAGTACTCATCACCCTGTAATTCCGGAACCGGAAGTCGGATCCATTAGAATTTCAATAGCAGCCTATGGGAACGTTGCACCTCATTTGAGACTAAGTTTGTCAAAATCGGTTCAGCCATCTCTGAGAAAAATGAGTGACATTTTTGGTCACATACACACACAGACGCACACACACATACATACATACACACATACATACACACAGACATTTGCCGAACTCGACGAACTGAATCGAATGGTATGTCACTCGGCCCTCCGGGCCTCCGTTAAAAAGTCGGTTTTCAGAGCAATTGCAATAGTTAGAATCGACGCAAATGGAATATGAGGCATTGCGTTTCAACTAGATTGTTTTTCGATGAGGTGGAAATTGGCACACCCATGAGGCGATAATTGAATCGCTGAGGTGGGAATAGATGCACAGAATGGAATATTTATTTTCATTTATGCTGAAAATTGAGGCAATTCTGCTAAATAAGCATTATATCGATGTTTAAGAAACAGTACACTGATACTTTATTCTGAGAAAGGTTATAGATAATATGGCTTCTTTTAAAGTTGTTCAACAAATAGTGCGACCCTCTCCCTAATGGTGCCAAAATAGGCTCATCACCCTACCTTTCTATTGAGAAAGGCAAAAATATAAACATTTCCTAAAATTTGGTCATAAATATTCCTGGAACCTTAAAAATTTTATAGATTGTGAATGTATTTGTCTGCCTTCTTATAAATATGCATTCTTCTTTGGAATTTTGTGTAGAATGTTATTTTAATCTATATGAAGTTTCTCTGAAAATACTCTTGGGCTTTCATTGATTTTTATTCTCACTAATATTAGTTTACAGTAACAGTGCATTGAAAATGTCTTGTTTTTTAAATTTCACTTCGTATTAAAAATTTCTATGTGAATTAGCCTTCTTTGGAACAATAACAAATCAATGGAAATAATTTTAGGAATTTCATTGATTCAAATACAATAAATACAATGAAATGGACTTGCCTTCTTTAAAATTTTCGCAGCATATTTTTGAAATGCTATTAATTTTAAATTAAATTACGACCTGCTTTGATATCGCCTTCTTTTTAGCATAAGCTATTTCCTGGACCTTCGATTAATTGATAATGATTTCAAATAAAATTACATTATGCATGAGAATTAGTTTTTCAAATTCATTAACATGATCAGCGTGCAAAGACAAGCTGTGAAGGGAACCAAACATATTTGAGTAGCAATATAGTTTTAAATGCAAATGTCGTCAAAGTACTTCAGATTTCAATAGTATAACAAATTGCCGAGAAAAAGTACGTTCCGGGAAATGGTATTCCGGGAAATATTCCGGAAAATAGTACATTCCGGGAAATGGTATTCCGGAAAACGACATGCAATCGTGCCCGACATCTAGCGTAATGTACTTAACGAAATGCTTCGATTATTTTTTTATTGCGCACTTTTTTGTTAGTGGGACAATATTCTGCGCAGAGTTTCAACAATGGGACAGACTTGGTATTTTCGGAGTCTTTGAACAAACTGTATAATTTGGATGTCTTATGAAAATATACTTCAAAAAGGACTGTTTGATGCAAAAAAGTGAAAATGATCAAAAAGTAACATGCGACAATTATGCGTAGTACGGCAGTCTAGTATTGACTAAAATACTGCAAGGGTAAGGGCCGCTAAACCCCAGTTAAGCTCAGCCGGAAATAAACCGGAATTCGGGCTGGTCCCAATTCGTATTCCGGCTCCAGTGACACAACCGATTCTAGTTAGAATCGATTGTCACTGGAGCCGGAATGCGAACTGGAACCAGCCCGAATTCCAGTTCATTTCCAGCTGAACTTTACTGGGACACATCGCTAATACCGCTAATACATCATTTTTATTGTACATTCGCAGTACATCGTTTTCGCCGACACTCAATTCGTTGTTTTTCTTGAGCCGAAATTCCAAATTCCGGCTAGTTGGAACGAGTAGTTGTCTTTCTTATGAGTTTCAAAAACTCACCTGTCAGATGAAGCGGAACTCGGTGCATTTTGATTTTCAGACATCTTAAATTAAGTCTCACTTTTGTATACCACACAGATTCGAAATGTTGTTAGAACCAGAGATGCCAGGTACTTTTTTCAAATGTCTGCAATAATAATTTTAAAAGTCTGGGAAGAACAAAAAATGTCAGGAAAGCCAGTGTAGCCAAAAGCCTTTATTTTCAAAAATCTGTAAATATCTGCAACCAAACTAAAATATCTTCAACCAAACTAAAAAATCTGCAAACTATCTGCGTCATCGAAAAAATCTGCAGCTTAAATTAAAAGTCTGCGAATTTGCAGACTTGTCTGCAAATCTGGCATCTCTGGTTAGAACTATAAGGTTTGTTCCAGTACACGGAAGTCACTCCGGAGTAAACAGGAGTAAAAAATCTTTGCTCCTTTTTACTCCGGTTTGCTACCAGAAGAAAAAAGAGAAGAAGAGAGTACAGGAACGATTTTCTCCGGAGTACTTCCAGTTTCTCCTGGTACTGGAACAGACCTATAGACGCTGAATCCCTCCAGAGGGATTCAGTGTCGTTACCCACATTACCACGGCAGATGGAAAGCACAGAGAACAGACATCCATGATCAAACAAAAGTATAGCGCATTGCGCACATAATAAGTGTGACTGAAAGTGCGGAAACGCCAATAGAACTGCGCTTTAACATTGAATCGTCTTGGTGTCTATTACGCACTTATGTATTATCCAACGAGGAATAAGTGCGCCTCATACATGAAAACGATTCAATGTAAAAGCGCACTTTTATAAGAAAAATCGCACTTTCATGGAGTTCAGTTTTAAATGCCACGAATAATATTTAAAAAACGTGTGTAAACATTTGAATTAATATTCGATAAACACTAGCGTCGCCACACCAACCTATCCCAACTATTCGTCAAATCCATTCCGGAACCGGTTCGAAATCCTGAATGGATTCAGTATGGAATCTTGCTCAAAGAAAACAACCGATTCCGACTCTATCAGTTGATGCATTTGAGCTGGGATTCATGCTGAAAGTCCGAATCGGTTCCGGATTAGTTTGACTGGGTAGAGGAATAACCGCTGTCAATTCTGTCGAACTCAGCCACAAAAAACATAACGACAGTAGCGCACCTGGTTTGGATATTCCAACTACCTTCGAAACCGTTAGAAATTTTACACAAGTTGAATGCTGAAGATGGACGTCTGTTCCCTGTGTGGATAGCTAACCGGAGGCGAGATGCCCCACCTGCCAACACCGATCGCCTCAATACATGCCGACAAGTGACGGGTGAATGAAATGCAGGCTCAGATGCAACAACCAGACGGATGGCTGCGTTCTTTGCTATGAATATTAGCCCCGCCATTCGCATGCCTTTTGCCTGCCGTTCGCACGCCATCCGGTCGCCAGCATGCCTGCCGGCGGATGGTACCTTCGGGTGAGGCATCCCGCCTCCCATAGAGCACAGAGAACAGACGTCCATCTTCAGCATTCAACTTGTGTAAAATCTCTAACGGTTTCGAAGGTAGTTTGGATAACCTAAACCAGGTGCGCTACTGTCGTCATGTTTTTTTTGTGGCTGAGTGCGACAGAATTGACAGCGGTTATTCCTCTACCCAGTCAAACTAGTCCGGAACCGATTCGGACTTCCAGCATGAATTCCAGCTCAAATGCGTCAACCGAAAGAGTCGGAATCGGTTGTTTTCTTTGAGCTAGATTCCATGCTGAATCCATCCAGGATTTCGAACCGGTTCCGGAATCGATTTGACGGATAGTTGGGATAGGTTGGTGTGGCGGCGCAAGTGTTTTTCGTATATTAATTCAAATGTTTACACACGTTTTTTAAATATTTTTGTTCGATCATGGATGTCTGTTTTCTGTGCATAGAGTAACAAATAATTCAAAGTTGTTCTAAATCGATGAAACGTGTAAAAGCTGTCTGTAAACGTCAAAATTTGACGTTTAATGACAGCTCATACTCCTTTCATCGATTTAGAAATATTATTCAGGAAAAATTGAAAATGTTTTACAAAGTACATTTAATATTAGTTAATCTGAAAAAAAAGTTCTTAAAGTTCTGTATTTCTGGATTTGTGTGGATAATTTCTGCATAATTTGTTTCGGAATTTTGACTGCAGTTTTTGAATTTTCTAGTTGTTTAATTGTTTGATTTTTCAGTTGTACTTATTAACATTAGTAACAGTTATACAATGCTCTGCCAAGTGATGTTATGCAGCAAAGTTAGTGTGATGCAGCTTGGCCACACAGCTGAGGCCAAGTTTCCGCTGGAGAACGTGTTTGTAAATCATCCGTCGGAAGCGCAATCAAATCTGTGATCCACTCGTTCGGCTGGTTTACTCAAACATGGGGTATGGCTAGTTTAAAGCCGACTAAGCGGCAGTGAAGATGGATAACGCACATAAATGCAATGTAACGTTGCTACGGATGTAGTACTTTGATATTTTGCATAAATGATATGCTTAGGCACAATCACAGTGCGTTTTTGTGGATACCAAGTTACTACAGATCAAATCGATACCGCTCAGTCGGCTTACCCGGTACCTGGTCAAACCATTCGCAATTTGATTCGAAATCCTGAATGAATTCAATATGGAATCCAGTTGAAAGGCAACAACCGATTCCGAAACCTACTGAGTCAGAATAGGTTATTGCATTTGAGCCTAGGGGCAGATCACTTGTGATGCATTTTTTAAAATCAGCGAAATTAAATGCATTTATTTCCATCAAAATAGAAATTCATAATGTATTTTGCGTTGCGTGCAATGTTTTTGCGTTGCGTGCAATGTTGTTTGCGTTGCGTGTAAGACGTCAAAACCCTACAGAAAAACTAGCCCTACATTTAACAAAACGTCGAACAATGTGGATCAGTGTAAGAGGTTTGTTAAACAAACTTCTGCGATGCAGTGCAAAGCTGATGCAAAAATGGAAATTAAATGCATTTTTTTTTCAATTTGATGCAAATTTGTTATACATTCTTAGAGTGATCTGCCCCTAGATTTGAGCTAAGTCGAAATCTTTATTGAATTCATTCAAGATACCGAACCGGTTTCGGAATCGGTTTGACTGAGTATATTTGAGTAAACCGAAGGCGTTAGTACCCTCTAAGAACGGTTGGTCCAAATAACCGTTCAACAAACGTCCATCGTTGGACCCGTGTTGAACGGTTTTGCAACAATTTTTTGGACGTCTTAGTGGGTATAAAGGGGCGCAAAGAGTGTGCAGAGAGTGAAGCCAAAAAAGTCTACTTATCGAGCAGAATAGGGATCTTTAGGGGTGTGTGGGTTAAGGCATATTCTGATGCAGAATAGTACCGTGAGTTAATATCTCAGTCCTTTTTCAATTTTTAGGCCCGAAAATATTGAAAAAAACATTTTTTAGTTTGTTTCCTTTTAGGACAATAACACATCCAAACCCATGCGACTTGCACGACACTATAGGTTGCCTTATCAGTTCTACCATAGTTTGCAGAAGAAATTTGGGATGGCAGGCTACCAGCGGATTGCAAAAGTACCAGATCATGCTGTGTGGGGTGATGTCCCGGTTAACAATGAGGCGAACGAGATATTTGCAGATACGTCACTTAGTAGGACAACTGTCAGTTTGTTGGTTTAATCACAGAGAACAGACATCCATGATCGAACAAAAATATTTAAAAAACGTGTGTAAACATTTGAATTAATATACTAAAAACACTAGCGCCGCCACACCAACCTATCCCAACTATCCGTCAAATCGATTCCGGAACCGGTTCGAAATCCTGGATGGATTCTGCATGAAATCTAGCTCAAAGAAAACAACTGATTCCGACTCTATCGGTTGACGCATTTGAGCTGGAATTCATGCTGGAAGTCCGAATCGGTTCCGGACTAGTTTGACTGGGTAGAGGAATAACCGCTGTCAATTCTGTCGCACTCAGCCACAAAAAATCATGACGACAGTAGCGCACCTGGTTTAGATATCCAAACTACCTTCGAAACCGTTAGAGATTTTACACAAGTTGAATGCTGAAGATGGACGTCTGTTCTCTGTGGTTTAATTTAATTTGGTTTTATTTAATTTAAAAATCAGAAAATAATAATTAAGGTTTGAGAATGTTATGAGTGTACTCGTAAGGACACCTGCTAACAATACATATGAAAAACTGAGGCAATTTTTCCAAATTAAAGATCCCTATTGCTACAAAGACGGATTCCAATTGTGCACGATAGGTAGACTTTTTTGACTTCACTCTTTGCGCAATTGTTCTCTATAAACTGTGAAGTAAACCGGACAAATAAGTCAATCACAGGTTGGTTTGCACATGCGCCGGCGGGTTTGATAACACCTCTTCAGGTGGACCGTCAGCGGCTTTGTGCAGCTTGGTATCCTTCGCTGCGACTATGTGGTCCAGCCACACAACGCTAGCTTTGCTGCATAACATCACTGGCAGAGCACTACGTCACTGTTACTAGTGTTATTAAGCACAACTGAGGAATGATAAATTCAATAATTTGTAAATTCAAAAACTGAACGAAATTCTAAAACAGAATAAATTATGTACATTATAAAAATCATAAATACAAGACGTTGAGAGCGAAAAATTTATAGTTTTTTAAAAATAAATGACAGAAGTAACAAAAATATATAAATTGCTTGCTAAAAATATCTTAAATTCAAGATATCTGTAATCAAAAATTTAAAAATTTTGAGATTAGAGAATTCCAATAACAACAAACATCCACAAAAATTTAAAAAAATGAATATTCCAAAATTAAACAATGTTATAATTAAAAACCTGTTTTAATCCACCTAGCGGTGCAATTGTGCCTTTCTCATTTCTCTAAACTATGGCACGGAGGCTTTTTATGTTCAACATAATAGGGATCTTTACCCAGGTAACCAACAAGCATTAGTGTATGCAGTAAACTAGCGTAAAATTTGCATTCCGGATGCTTCTTGCAGTATGCTGGCATTCGTTATGCATAACTGTTGTTAATCAGCATTTGAAAAACTGTTTAAAAACTTCTTGCCAGTAGCAGCATTCTGAATGCACAACAGTAGTAAAAAAGCATTTTCATAGCACAGCAGTAATGTAGCCGTATATTTTGCCAAAAGCGACTATTAAATAGCATTTAAAACGACTTAAGTGCTTATCAAGTAGCCGTTAAGACACATTCAGCTTGCTTATTGGTTACCTGGGTAATTTGGAAAAATTGTGCCAGTTTTTCATATGTATTGGTAGCGGGTGTCCTTACGAGTACACTCATATCATTCTTAAACCTTAATTATTCTTTTATGATTTTTAAATTTAAAAAAACCAAATTAAACTCAACACAGCACCCCACACAGCACACGGTTAAATAAAACAACCTGCAGAATAAGTTGTTTTAACTTACTTTTGAGTTGTGCGTCGCTTTCGCACTTATTAGTGTTATCAAAAACAAAAAGAGAGATTCGACTCAGTCGAGGTCTTCCGTGGAGGAAGGTACTTTTGAGTTGTTTGGGTTGAACTCAAAATTAGGTAAATTCAACTTAAATTTGAGTATAAAAAACCTATCAATGAGTTGTAATTTTTGCCGTGGTTAAATGGAAACTACCTTCAACACGGTTTACCTAATTTTAAGTTCCCCCACGATACCACGAGATTGAGTCAAAGGAACTCAATTTTAGGTAGTTTTTCGTTTCCGTGCATGATCTGGTACTTTATCAATCCGCTAGCAACCTGCCATCCCAAGTTTCATCTGCAAACTATGGTAGATCTGATAAGGCAACCTATAGGGTCGTGCAAGTCGCATGGGTTTGGATGTGTTATTGTCCTAAAAGGAAACAAACTAAAAAATGTTTTTTCAATAGTTTCGGGCCAAAAAATTGAAAAAGGACTGAGATATTAACTCACGGTACTAATCTGCATCAGAATATGCCTTAACCCGCACACCCCTAAAGATCCCTATTGTGGAAATGTCCATTACATTCTTAGCACACTTTGCACTTATACACAATGGCATGCCAGCCTCGAACTTGATGACCCAGGTAACCAACAAGCATTAGTGTATGCAGTAAAGTAGCGTAAAATTTGCATTTCGGATGCTTCTTGCCGTATGCCAGCATTCGTTATGCATATCTGTTGTTAATCAGCATTCGAAAAACTGTTTAAAAACTTCTTGCCACTAAGCAGCATTCTGAATGCACAACAGCAGTAAAAAAGCATTTTCATGGCACAGCAGTAATTTAGCCGTATATTTTGCCAAAAGCGACTTTTTAAATAGCATTTAATATGACTTAAGTGCTTATCAAGTAGCCGTTAAGATGCATTTAGCTTGCTTATTGGTTACCTGGGGAGCTACTTGTCGACGGTGAAACACTTGAAACAAAAAAATATCATACTCCATTAGCCTAATCAGCATTAGATCAATGTTATCTGCTTGCTAACTCATTTTGTCATGCGGGGGTGGGTATGTGAGGAAGGCGAAAGTCCCATGAACGAACGACTCCCCAGCTTAAATTGGTATGCTTTGTGATATAGTGGTGGTTTAAAGAAAAAAAAGTTTAAAGGGTTGAAAGGTAGGGGTATGAGGGCTGTA
This sequence comes from Topomyia yanbarensis, assembly GCF_030247195.1. Lineage (NCBI taxonomy): Eukaryota > Metazoa > Arthropoda > Insecta > Diptera > Culicidae > Topomyia > Topomyia yanbarensis. The sequence goes on from NC_080672.1 coordinate 223,518,538, forward strand.
TGGGGTGGTGGTCTGAGGGGTGATTTAAGGAGATTTTTAAAGGAGGGGAGTGAACAGTAGAGGGGGAGGGGGTGTAACCCCTCTCCGTAAACCATCAACTACGCCCCTGTTAAAATCCAGAAACCTTATGCGAGTCGAAAAAAATTAGGTTGACGTTTTTCAGAGTGATTGCATAACCTTTCTATATGAGAAAGGCAAAAATGTGCCAAAATCCAAAAAAGTGAATCGTCGTCAAATTTTTTTCGAGTTTGCATCAAATCTCGACGTTTCATGCACCTTGAACACATTTAGCATCAAAAATAAAAATTCTATTTTTAATTTTTCCTATAGTTTATATGAGAAATTTCTGTGTGGCCGCACTCTGAAACCCGTAATTCCGGAACCAGAATTCCGATCGATCCAAAATTCAATAGCAGCCGATGGGAAGGTTGCACCTTTCATTTGAGACTAAGTTTGGGCAAATCGGTCCAGCCATCTCTGAGAAAAATGAGTGACATTATTTGACACATACGCACATACATACACACACATACACACACATACATACACACACATACATACACACACATACAGACTTTTCCGATCTCGACGAACTGAATCGAATGGGATATGACACTCGGCCCTCCGGGCCGGGATTAGGTTGACGTTTTTCAGAGTGATTGCATAACCTTTCTATATGAGAAAGGCAAAAAGTCTAAAATTAAAAAATCAAATCTTCAAAAATTCAGGAAAGTTGAAGAATTCAAATGTTAAAAATTATAAACTTCAAAAATCGAAATGTTCAAATAGTAAGACCCAAAAATTCAGGAACACAATGATACAAAAATTCATGTAATGCAATTCAAGTATTACAAATTCAATAGTTCTAAAATACAAAGATGCAAAATTTCCAAATCAAATTAATACAACCACAATAAAAATACAAATACAAAAAGAAAAAATCAAAAATACAGAATTACTAAAATTCAAAAGCACTAAAAATACAAAAAAAATGAAAAGCCCTTTTAGCACAAAATTCTTAATTTCAAAAGATCAAAAATTGAAAACATTTGTACAGAAATTCGAAAATTCAAGAATTCGAAGATTTTTAAAATCCAAAAATTGAAAAAGAAATAAAAACCCAAAGATCCGGTAATTCAAAGGTTCAGAAATTCAAAAACTCGAAAAATCAATGATTAAAACATGCAAAAATTTGAAAATTCTGGTTTCAAAAATTCAATAACTCCAATATTCAATTATTAAAAATTCCAAAATTCGAAGAGCAAAGAATTCAAAAATTCTGTAATTCAGAAATTCAAATTCAAACATTCAAATATTAAAAAATATCAAGAATTCAGCAATTAAAAAATTCTTGTATTCTAAAATTAAAAACTTCTGCAATTCAACGCAACAACAACACAAAAATTTACAAACGCAAAAACACAAAAATACAACAAAAACAAAATACAAAAATATATAAATGCAAAAATTCAAAGGATCAATAAATTAAAAATTCAAGATAACAAAATACTAAATATTCAGAAATTAAAAAAATCATAAATTCGAGTATTTAAAAGTTCAAAAGGCAAAGATTCAAAAATTCAAGAATATGAAAATTTTAGAAATTTCAATAACCAAAAATTCAATATTTCGAAAATTCAACCATTGAAAAATTCTAATGTCTAAAATTAAAAACCTCGAAAATTTATAAAAATCCGATATTGAAAAATTCTTAAGTTCAAAAATTCAAATTTCAGAAAAAAAACAAAATATATAAATCCAGAAATTCAAAAACACAATAATGCAAACATACTAAAATACAGAAATACTAAAATTCTAAAAACAAAAATTTCAAAAATACGAGAATCCATAAACACAAAAAATATAAAAATACAGGGATACAAAAATACAAAAAGTACAAAGATGCTAAAACTACAAAAATATTCAAATACAGAAATACAACAATCCAACAATTCAAAATTACTAAAATGAAACAATACAGAAATACAAAAACCCATACAAAAATATAAATAAAAAAATAGAAAAACTCAAAAATACCATAATACAAAAATACTGAAACACAAAAATACAAAAATACGAAAATGTAGAAATACAACAGATAGATAAATACTACAATAAAAAAAAATAAAAAATTCGAAAGTACGAAAATATTGTGTATTTACTCGAAAGCTGAAAGCAAATATGTATTTGGCTGAAAGTAAGTGTTCGAATACAGGAGATGTGTGAATGGTGCCTGCTGTTTCGCGCTGTATGAGGTATTGAATCATTACAATTCACATATATGTCTGTAGAAAAAGCAATACTTTCAAAATGCTTACAATGAAATTTAATGTGAATATAATTTTTTTCCTAGAATAATGCTTTTATTGATAATGCTTCTCATAATTGCCGGTATTGTCACCCCCGTGCGGTAGAAGTCAAACCAAAACAATCATCACTCACTGGCGGCTGTTTCATTCATTTCGTATAGTCTAATTCATGCGTGGTTGTGTTAGTGCGACAGTTGAGGTTAAATGTTGTTGGACCTTGGGGCACAGAGAACAGACGTCCATCTTCAGCATTCAACTTGTGTAAAATTTCTAAGGTTTCGAAGGTAGTTGGAATATCCAAACCAGGTGTGGTACTGTCGTTATGTTTTTTTGTGGCTGAGTTCGACAGAATTGACAGCGGTTATTCCTCTACCCAGTCAAACTAATCCGGAACCGATTCGGACTTTCAGCATGAATCCCAGCTCAAATGCATCAACTGATAGAGTCGGAATCGGTTGTTTTCTTTGAGCAAAATTCCATACTGAATCCATTCAGGATTTCGAACCGGTTCCGGAATGGATTTGACGAATAGTTGGGATAGGTTGGTGTAGCGACGCTAGTGTTTATCGAATAATAATTCAAATGCTTACACACGTTTTGCCTTTCTCATATAGAAAGGTTATGCAATCACTCTGAAAAACGTCAACCTAATCCCGGCCCGGAGGGCCGGGTGTCATATCCCATTCGACTCAGTTCGTCGAGATCGGAAAAAGTCTGTATGTGTGTGTGTATGTATGTATGTGTGTGTATGTGTGTGTATGTGTGTGTGTATGTGTGTGTGTGTGTATGTATGTGCGTATGTGTCAAATAATGTCACTCATTTTTCTCAGAGATGGCTGGACCGATTTGCCCAAACTTAGTCTCAAATGAAAGGTGCAACCTTCCCATCGGCTGCTATTGAATTTTGGATCGATCGGAATTCTGGTTCCGGAATTACGGGTTTCAGAGTACGGCCACACAGAAATTTCTCATATAAACTATAGGAAAAATTAAAAATAGAATTTTTATTTTTGATGCTAAATGTGTTCAAGGTGCATGAAACGTCGAGATTTGATGCAAACTCGAAAAAAAAATTTGACTACGATTCACTTTTTTGGATTTTGGCACATTTTTGCCTTTCTCATATAGAAAGGTTATGCAATCACTCTGAAAAACGTCAACATAATCCCGGCCCGGAGGGCCGGGTGTCATATCCCATTCGACTCAGTTCGTCGAGATCGGAAAAAGTCTGTATGTGTGTGTGTATGTATGTATGTGTGTGTGTATGTGTGTGTATGTGTGTGTGTATGTGTGTGTGTGTGTATGTATGTGCGTATGTGTCAAATAATGTCACTCATTTTTCTCAGAGATGGCTGGACCGATTTGCCCAAACTTAGTCTCAAATGAAAGGTGCAACCTTCCCATCGGCTGCTATTGAATTTTGGATCGATCGGAATTCTGGTTCCGGAATTACGGGTTTCAGAGTACGGCCACACAGAAATTTCTCATATAAACTATAGGAAAAATTAAAAATAGAATTTTTATTTTTGATGCTAAATGTGTTCAAGGTGCATGAAACGTCGAGATTTGATGCAAACTCGAAAAAAAAATTTGACTACGATTCACTTTTTTGGATTTTGGCACATTTTTGCCTTTCTCATATAGAAAGGTTATGCAATCACTCTGAAAAACGTCAACCTAATCCCGGCCCGGAGGGCCGGGTGTCATATCCCATTCGACTCAGTTCGTCGAGATCGGAAAAAGTCTGTATGTGTGTGTATGTATGTATGTGTGTGTGTATGTGTGTGTGTATGTGTGTGTGTATGTGTGTGTGTGTGTGTATGTATGTGCGTATGTGTCAAATAATGTCACTCATTTTTCTCAGAGATGGCTGGACCGATTTGCCCAAACTTAGTCTCAAATGAAAGGTGCAACCTTCCCATCGGCTGCTATTGAATTTTGGATCGATCGGAATTCTGGTTCCGGAATTACGGGTTTCAGAGTGCGGCCACACAGAAATTTCTCATATAAACTATAGGAAAAATTAAAAATAGAATTTTTATTTTTGATGCTAAATGTGTTCAAGGTGCATGAAACGTCGAGATTTGATGCAAACTCGAAAAAAAAAATTTGACTACGATTCACTTTTTTGGATTTTGGCACATTTTTGCCTTTCTCATATAGAAAGGTTATGCAATCACTCTGAAAAACGTCAACCTAATCCCGGCCCGGAGGGCCGAGTGTCATATCCCATTCGACTCAGTTCGTCGAGATCGGAAAAAGTCTGTATGTGTGTGTGTATGTATGTATGTGTGTGTGTGTGTGTGTATGTGTGTGTATGTGTGTGTGTGTGTATGTATGTG